>NC_057861.1:480479986-480779986 GCF_019393635.1 Dromiciops gliroides
GAAACACAAGAAAAACAAAACCACCCATCTACCCAACACTGCTGCAACTATTCTGCTTCACTGCCACAAAAATACTATTTTCTTCCATCTCTCCTCAGGCTTGATTGCTTCACATCTATAAAACATTGACCAATATAAGGGAAAAACATCAATAGCATTTCTTTTCTCCTTATCATTCAAGCTAACTCCCCTAGAGTGGTTTACAGGAGCAGAGTCCCCTAGGACAGAGTCCATCTTCTCCCCTTCTGTCCTGCATGAGTAAATCATATTGATTCTTCTATATTGCTAACATGGGGACAAAAAGACATGACTGATCCCCAAGGGACCATAACTTAAAGTGATTGCCTAAAATGGAGCAGAAATGTATCAATAAAACATGGAGGGGTGTGGGAGGCCAATTACAGTGGTGTTCTTTGGTAGACTATATTCAAATGTGAACTTTTATAATTTTTTTTTAGAAACTTGATCTGTAGCTATTTTCCAGTGATCTAGAAAAGGAACCAGATTCACAAAATCACAAATTAAGAGCCTAAGGCTCCTAAGATGCCAAATAATTCAATTTTTGTGCCCTAAAATTCCCTTCACACAATACTTGGCAAGTGGTTACCTGTTTTTCCTTGAAGACCTCTAATGAAGAGAGAAAGCAATGCATTCCATTTTTGTTTAGCTTTGTAATTGTATTGTAATTCCATATTGTAATTTTAAGGAAGTTTTCCCTTGCATCTTCCCTGTAGTTTCTATCCATTGCTTCTAATTCTTCCTTCTTGGGGCAAACAGAAAAAATTTAAACTACTTTCTAGCTAACAGGTCCTGCAGAGTCTTCCATCAATCTGTCTATGGAATGTTCTCCAGTCTTTATATCATCTTGGTAGATTTCTTTTGGAGATATTTCAGCCTATCATTGTCCTTCCTAAAAGTCCGGTCCTCAGACCTGAACAGAGATTGTTCTAGATGTGGTCTGAGCAGGGCAGAGTTGAATTCAGAGAAACTGTCTATTTCCTTGTTCTGTTTAATTAACTATTGGAGTTCATGCACTGATTCATATTGAGCTTTCAATCCCCTAGAGGCCCCAATTTTAAAAAATAATTTTATACCATAGTTATAATCCTGATGTTATGACATTCCCAGTTGAACCCTCCTTTGTCAGAAAGAAAAAGTTAAGCTACACCAACCAATATGTTATGACATCTGATGATATATAGCACCCTGTAGTGCCCTACCTCTATTCTAAGATGAGAGAAGTATATTTCATCATCTGTTACCCAGGACCAAAATTGATCATTACGAGTATCAGCTGTTGTTGACTGATGCTTTCCCTATCTGTTGCTTATGCGGTTGATTTTTTTTTAACCCAAATTATGAAAAAACAATATGGCATTTGTGCTTTTTGTAGGCTGAGAAGGGGAAAGGAGAATCTTGTGAAGTTATATTTGGGCCCTTTATACTAATTTGAACAGATTTTGATGAATATTTTTTCTCTATAAATTGTCTCTTTGTTGTCTCTCCATATTAAATATTCCAACTTCCTCCTACAAACTCCAGTCATAGGAAGGCATTTGAATTCCAAAAACACTGACCAAAAAAAATCCTTCCAAATAAACACAAAAATACTAAATGCAGGAAAGGAATGCAAGACAATTTGCATGCCACATTTCTCTTTTCAGAGCACTATTTTGAAGTTACTCCTCTATAAAGATACAGGTCTTAACTGTATCATTTTCATATCTTGACAATCTGATTTAGTGATTGAATATACACATTATTAGAATTCCATAACAAAATAATCTCCATGTTCCATGAACTTGGTTACAGTGGGATTTCATTTGTCGATATTTTAATATTTTTATCATATTACTTTCTATGAAAGCTACCCCAGTTTGAACAGAAATATGTTTTAAAAGCTGACTGCATTAGGGGCAAAAAAGACAGATATCTTTATTTTGGTGATTATAATACAAACTAGTGACATATATGACAAAGTGTTACACAAACTATCTATGAATGTGTCTACTATATAAAACAAGGATAACTTTGTCAAGGGCCAAAACTGTTTCAGTTTGTATTTGTTTCCCTAGCACCTAGTAGGCCCTTAATGTGTGTTTATTGATTGATTAACTGGTGCTATTCTGCTTTAGAAGGCATTACTATCTATCTAATCATCCATTCAGCAGTTATTTATTAAACTGCTACTACTGTGTATGAAGCACTTGGTAGGTACTGGGAATATAAAAAATAATAGAGGACATGGCTTCTGCCTTATAATATCAAAGTAGCAAAGTATTTCTCTGTGTGTTTGTAATAAGAAACTAGATTTGAATCTTTTTGTTTTCTTATTTAAGCATTGACATCACTGAAGATGATCCACGCTGGCTGGGTGCATGGTGGATAGGGTTTCTTATTTCCTGCTTCCTGGGATGGTCTCTAATTATGCCTTTTTCTTGCTTTCCAAAGCATTTACCAGGTAAATGTTAAAAAGACACTTTCTTGAAATAAACTTCATCCTTAGAGTAGGCACTGAAATCTAAGACTTGCTTGAGTATATTTATTTTTCATTGTTACCATTGTATTTGCTGCTTTTTTCCTGTATAGTAGAAGTATTATTACAATAATAATCCATTTCAATTAGCAACTGGTTTGAAAAAAATCTACTTTCCGTTATTCTGTAAGGGGCTAAAATTCTAGCTATGATGTCTAAAATCTAATGAATTGTCACCTTAAATTAGAAAACATATAGCATCAATCTTTGGGCATTAAGTATTTATTAAAGTATATTAGAGGTAAGTAAAGAGAAACACGTGTATCAAGTATGAAATTTGCTTGCTCTCCCTATCCTGCCTGTCTCTTGCTCCCCAGCTGAAGTCTCCAACTGAAAGGCCCACTCGCTCCCTGGCTTCTCCCAAAAAACACAGCTCCAAGCTAATTGGCTATTAGCTCTGATTGACAGGTCCCACAGGTAGTACTATAGATGTAACTTTCAGATGCCAGGCAACTTCTAGATGCTAAAGTCACATGGTTTCTAAATCACATACTTTCACCTCATGGCAGAGCTTCCCTGAAATGTCTTTCCCAGCAGGGGGTGTCATTCCAATTCTCACAATTCAAAAATAATGTACTTTGCATTCATGGGATAGCTTTGTGGATATAAATAAAATAATATGTGGAAGTGCTTTAAAAGCAGTAAACTGCAATATATTGTCATTTTGTGATTCAAATAAACTTCTTATAATCTCATTGTAACTGTATATTCTATTGAATAAATTTCAGTAAAATAAGTTATCATTGCCACTATTTTATATTTCAGATTAATGTGCCCTTAATTTATTAGTACAAAATAGGCCCCATTGGCCCACATCATAATAATAATCTGTTTAGGGGAAAATTTTCATATAGCAAATTTCTAGAAGTCAATCTGCTATGTATGATCAGTTCATAATTCTGTAAGAGGACTGAGTAATAAAACTATTTTTTGGTGATATCTGGCTTTATATTAATGTTCCTAAATTTTCTTATTTTGTTTAATTTCTCTGCCACAACCTTGGATTTGTTCATGTTTTCTGCCTACTGGCCATCTCCACCTGTGTATTCTATAGGCATTTTAAATTCAACAAATCCCAAGCAATTCGTCATCTTTTCCCTAGATGTGCCCCTCATCTAACCTTCTTTATTCATTCTGAGGGTATCATCATCCCTTCCAGGTGCATTACAACTATAACCACAAAGTCATATTTGATTGTTTCCTCTCTCTCTGACTACTGATAACTACTCAGCTTCCAAATATTGTCAGTTCTTTCTCTACAACATTACTGACATCCATCCTTTTTTTTTTTTTTACCTCAACAACAATTACCCTAATTCAGACCATCATCGTCTTTTACATGTGTTATTAGAATAGTCTCCTCACTGGGCTTTCTACTTCCAAACTAACCCATTCTCCACACAACTGTCAAAATAATCTGACTATGTTACTCTCCTACCTGATCATTTTCTGTGGTTCCCTATATCCTTTATATCCTTTAAAATTAAACTCCCCAAGCTGACATTCAAAACCTTTCAAAATCTTGTTTCAGCCAATCTTTTCAATATTCTCCTTTGCATCCTCCATGTTCCATCCAAACCACCCTTCCCCAAAGACAGAAATTAATCTTCTAACTCTTAATTTTTCTACATCTTTATGTCATATTTCTGTAATTCATGACCTTTTTTGACTTCTCTTATTAGAATCTTTAATGATCTTTAAAGTTCAGCTTGTCTGCCTTCCATATGGTACTTTATTAATATCCTCAGTTATTCATCCTTTCTTCTTCCTCAAATGATTCTTTAGGTTTTGGGGTGTTTGTTTTTTTAAACATATATTGCATACTTGAAGCGGCAGGATGGTTTTTGTTGTTTTGTTTTTGTACTGGTATCTTGTACATCTGGCACAGTGCTTTGTGCATAGTAGGTACTTAATAAATGCTTGACTTCCTTCAAAACCTAGAGTCTTCCCTTATAGAATGTAAGCTCTTTGAGAGCAGGAACTTCGTTGTTGATCAGAATAGGTCCAGAATAGCATTTGCTTTGGCCTTTCCTGTACCTTTTGAAGTTAGAATTAATATAACAATTTCACTTCTTTTTCCCTCCATTGATTTATAACCCAAATGTATTCTACTCTTCTTTCCCTCTTTTATTTCTAAATTTTTTACAAAAGGATTTTTTTTTACTGTGCAATGCAAATACACTTTTATATACTTGTTCCTTTTGAATAAGTAGAATCATCATATTTCTAGAGCTGAATTCCATCCATTTGTTCTTCTTACTTTCCATCAGTATGGGGGGGGGGGAGTTTCCATGTTTTATTCATTTTTGTTCCTATATGTCATAATGTCCACCTCATTCTTTTGGTTCTACTCTTTCTATTGTATTATTTAATAAAGCCTTTTCCAATTTTCTTTGTGCCTTATGATTAGTGTCATCATAGTATTTCATTATATGAATGTGACGACTATTTATTTGATTCTTTCCCTATTGTTAGTCATTAAGGTTGTTTTGTCTTTTGCAATGACATACAAGTCTGCTATGAAAATCTTTGAATGACAAATGGATTTTATACTTTTGAATGTTTACAGAGCTCATGTTTCTTAGACTTTATTACATTAGCATAGTCTATAGGGATAACATTTTAATTGAAAACTCGTACATTTCTAAGCTGTCCTCCTTTCACTGACTTTATTTTCTTGAAAACTCATTTTAAAGAAATTTGTGTCGAGGCATCTGAGTGGTGCCATGGATGGAGTTTGTTACCCTGAGGAAGTCACTTAAACTCTCAGAGCCTTATTTTCCTCATCTGTAAAAATGAATGAATTGGATTTAATATCCTCTAAGCTATTTAAATCCGGCTATAAATCTACAATTTTGTGATCATCTGTAAGATGGAGGAGGAATTGAATCTGAGCTTCCTTCTAGCTCTAAATCTTCAATACTATACTTGTGGAAAAATAGCTAAAGAAAAAAAGGGAGTCTCTGGGGGTACATTTCCTTAAATACCTAACTGTCATGAACTTTCCCCTTATTGAGGCACTAAGGTGGAGTAATCAGATCTGAGTATCAGTCTTTCCTCAAAACACTTAATAGCTGTGTGACCCTGATCTAGTTACGTAATCTCTCTCTGTCTCAGTTTCCTCATCTGTAAAATGGGGTAATAACGAACACCTATTTTATAAGGTTTATATAGTTCAAAAAGTTTGAGAACATAAGTTCTGGGTAATATAATCATTTACTAATAATGCCACCATGTTCATTAATAAAAAGATGGTCATTTGCATTTTCTGTCTTAGACTGAAGACAATCGTGAGGTGGCTCACAGTGTATATGTCCATGGGAAAGGGGTGTTTCCAAGGTTGGCAAGCAACTCTGATTAGTTAACAATTAATGAAAGAATGAATATTACAATAAGGGGCGGGACTAATTCAAATGAACTTTGATTATATCATTTGCTTTTAACTTACCCCCAGCCTTGGGCAGTTTATTCAAAGTATTTATTCCCACCCAAACCTAAATAGAGCACAATGGTT
Organism: Dromiciops gliroides; assembly: GCF_019393635.1. Classification (NCBI taxonomy): domain Eukaryota; kingdom Metazoa; phylum Chordata; class Mammalia; order Microbiotheria; family Microbiotheriidae; genus Dromiciops; species Dromiciops gliroides. Next base: position 480,486,037 of record NC_057861.1, read on the forward strand.
TCCCCACCTAGGTGGTGTCTGAACCGGAGAGTTAATCTAATCTCATTATCTAGAATACCCTTCAAGAAACTGAACTTTTGAAATAAGGATTTAAGAAAAAGGGAGGGATACTCTGGATCTTCCTAAATCATTGGTTATTAATAATCATTTCTCTCAGGGTTGTTGTGAAAGTCAAATAAGATTTCATACACACACACACACACACACACACACACATATATATATATAGGTGCTCTGCAAACCATATAGTACTATATAAATTTTAGCTATTATTATTAGTTTTTGTAATTTAGGTTTTCATATTATTGACTTGTTAGTGCAGAAAAATTAAACCCTGTACTAAGGTATGTTAATTGTAGAAATCATGAAGTTTGTTCAACTTTATTATGTAAAATTTGTTCATTTGTAGGCACCACTTTAATAAGAGCTGGAAAAGTTTCTCAGGCCCATCAGGATGACAATATAACAAGATTTCAGGATGAGGAATTTGGAAAGAGTTTTAAAGATTTTCCAGCATCTCTTCTGGTAATGTAACATCTTTTATAATAAATACAATAAATTATTTCATTTTTTGATACTATGACTTAGATTGTGAAGCATTCGACTTTTCAGACAACATAAAATATTAATATTATAAGAGAATTAGAGCGATCATCCTTTATCGATGTGGAAACAAGAGAACAGAAAAAGTAATACAGAACAAACCTATAAGTATTGCTTTTTTAAACCTATAATTAAAATTTAGGAAGAAAGAAAGATTCATTTTTTATCTTTTCTTCCTGTCCCCCAAATATGTAATGATGCACACTGCCCCAGTGGACTGGCCTTCTAACACCATGTCTTAGACTAGACAATAGGCATTTTTATTCTTTTAGTTTTTCATATATTATATTATCAATCTATTCTTTTCTGAGCATCATAATTTGTTTTTTGTTTTTTCCTTTTTGTTTTTGTGCTTTGTTTCCCCCCCCCCCCACCCTGGGCAATGAGTGTTAAGTGATTTGCCTAGGATCACACAGCTAGTAAGTGTCAAATGTTTGAGACCAGATTTGAACTCAGGTTCTCCTGAATCCAAGGCCAGTGCTTTATCCACTACACCACCTAGCTGCCCCCAAGTATCTTAATTCTTATTGACAAAGTCTAGTAGTATTCTGAGGCTCCATGCAAAAAAAGCAGTTGTCACCTGGAGGACCTCGTTATCTAGAACACTGATTCCCAATTCTTTTTTTCTGACAGCACAGTATTCTTTTCCATGAGGAATCAAGGCACAGTGAATGTTTAAATTGTTACTTGGAGAATCTTACATGCACAGTTTTCAAATAGAGCACTAATTTTTGTTGAATTCTCTGTGAATTTAAGGTCTGGAATATTTTGATGTTAATACATACATGTAATTAGCAAATTTTATTTATTTTGTGTATATTATACTTAACATATGATATATGATTTGTACTGTATATTAAATGAAATTATTCATGAATTTTTATTTTCAATAACTTTAATATTCATATTATACCTTTGAGAAACAGTGATTCTTTAAGGAAATCCCTCTTCTATTTGACTTTGTGCAAGGACATTCTCCATGACAATGGCAAAAAACCTATGTTGAGATTCATAGTGGGTACAAGCACACTGCAGCATATTTCCATTGATGGCCTATGCAGAAGAAGTGGTGTGAGGAATACCATTCAGGATATGTATGATTGAGAAATGAGGAGGTGTGTTAATTACATAATGAGAGCAAGGATGGATTATAATTAAAGTGATGAAGTAAGGGAAATGAGAAATGATATGTCTAAGCTCCTTGAGGGCAGGTATTAACATTTTTATATCCTTAGTGCTTAGCATACTACAATAAATATATTTTTTAAGTTTAGAATACATCAGTGTAGGGAAATTCTAGTAAAAAAAACTTCATCTATGCACATCAGCCACTTTTTAAACTTACCTTCTTAGGGAGTTGTTTGAGGCAAAGAGAGGTTAAGTGATCTGTTCAGGATCATATAGTTTTTTATCAGAGGCAAGATCAAAACTCCAGTCCAAGTCCAGCTTTTGATTAGCCATGTGATAACACCTCTCACTTTATACATGATAGGTACTTAACAGATGTTTTGTAATTTAAATTGAAAAGTGGCTAAGCCAAGACCAAAGCCTTAGCCTCCTAATTAGTATATTTTTGTTTTAATTTTTAATTATTTGATGTCATCATTATCTTATCATTCATGAATCTCAGCTACATCTATTTGTTTGGGGTTTTTTGCAGGGCAATGGGGTTAAATGACTTGCCCAGGGTCACACAGCTAGTAAGTGTCAAGTGTCTGAGGCTGGATTTGAACTCGGGTCCTCCTGAATCCAGGGCTGGTGCTTTATCCACTGCACCACCTAGCTGCCCCTCAGCTGAATCTTTATGAAAGCATGCAAAGCAAGAAATAAATTGTGCAAATAAGTAGAAATGACCTGTTTATTAAAATTACAAAAGGCACTTTAAAAAAATATTCTTTATTATTCACTGAAGACCTAGAGATTAAAAATTCCCAAGGGAATTAAAATTCAAAGCTATTGCTTAACAAAGAAACCCATCTTTTTAAACAATGCTATTTTTCTGGTGATATTAAATGGCTTTGTGAGCCATGGCACATTATAAGAATCAAAACTGCAGATAACCTAAAGGCAATGGAGAGCTGAATGGTGGTATAATAGATTTGAAGCATATTACAAAATATGGTGTGTGTACAAGAAGTGGAATACATTTCATTCTATAAATGTATGATTGGAAAAGGAGTTGGACTTTTGTTATGAGAATGATGTACAGCCCAAGTGTCATATTAGTAACCTTGAATTATATATTAAAACAAACAAACAAAAATTTAGAAGAAGATTGCCTGTATATAGGATAAATCTTTTGTGGAAGATTTATAGGAGGATATGAACAAGAATTATATACAATTAGAAGCAGGCATGGTTGGGTTGCCAGCTGTACATTTTGAGAGAGAATTCTTATTCATTTTAACAAATTAATAAATATTATTCAACACAATGTGCTTAATAAGTGCAGTATGCCATGCTAAGTCCAGGTGGCAAAGCTCTCTTGGAGAATACAACATGTAATAGACAAGTAACTACAAGGAATTTTAAAAAAGGAAAGAGAATTAACAGACAAGGATAATCAAAGATGGCTTCACAGAGAAGGATTCTGAGAGGAGTTGAGGAGGGAGAGTATTCCTACCATCAAGGTGACTTGTGAAAACCACTTTTGACATCCTTGACAAGTGATTCTCCAACCTTTTCCAGAAGCTTTCTAGTCCTGAGACAACCCATTCCATTTTTGTAAAGTTTTAATTGTTGGTAAATTTTGGTGGTATTTTATTTTATTTTACAATTACATGTAAAGATTGTTTGCAACTTACATTTCTATAAGATTTTGAGTTCCAAATTTCTCTCTCTCTCTCCCCTTCCCCTTCCCCAAAATGGCAGGCAATCAGATATATGTGTTTATACACATACACACACACATATACATACACACAATCATGTTATACATTTTCCTGTATTAGTCATATTGCAAAAGAAGAATCACAACAAAAGAAGAAACCACAGAAAGAAAGAAAATAATAAATAAAGTGAAAATAGTATACTTTGATCTGCGTTCAGATTTCATAGTTCTTTTTCTGGATGTGGAGAGCATTTTCCATAATAAGTCTTTTGGAATTGCCATGGATCATCTTCTGAGAAGATCTAAGTCTATCACAGTTGATCATCACACAATGTTGCTGTTACTGTGTACAATGTTCTCCTGGTTCTACTCACTTCACTCAGGATAAGTTCATGTAGGTCTTTCCAAGTTTTTCTGAAATCCACCTGCTCATCATTTCTTATAGTATAATAGTATTCTAATTGTTGGTCAATTTTTAAAATTACATCAAACCTAATTCTGTATCTTTGCAACTTCCATCTGTTGCACTAGTTCTGCCCTCTGGTGGTAAGCAGAACCTGTCTAGATTTTCCACATGAAAACCCTTCAGATACTTTAAGATAGCTTTCATCTCTTTCCCTATGTCACCTTTCCTCGATCTTTCCTCTAACATCTCTTGTATGTATGTATATAACTAAATTTTTGAATTCCATCCCCCACAAATATCACTAATTCCTTCAACTCATCTTCACATGTTAAATGATCAGGAGGCCTATTCTGGTTGTCTTCCTCTGAATTCTCTCCAATTTGTCTATGTCTTACTTCCACAAGGTAGTTCCCAAAATGGATGTGTGTCATGAAGTTGAAATAGGGTTCCACACTTTACTTTACACCAAACACTTCTTTCATTCTACTCCCTGATCTGGGCTACATATAACTGTGCCTCAGGTACAGAAGTGTATTTGGACTATAAGAAGTTATATTAAATCCTACCAAGGACCCTCTGATGTCATCTCAGTATCTATAATTACTTCATGTCTCCTCAAAGCAAGTATTAAACTAGCAAGTATTAAACTCTACTTCTACAGGGATGAATTCATGAGCAGGAAAAAAAAGAACCATAAGAAAGAAAAGAAAGAAGTAAACAAAGAAAAACTTATATGTGTTATGAGGTAAGGGAATTTTAGGTAGAATCTTAAAGGGATAAAATAATTCTTCTATAGCTACAACTGGAATATGAGAAAAGAGGATGATATGGCCGCAAAAACTCAGGATGCTTGAAGAGTCTAATAAAAGAACTTGAAGAAATAAGGGATGAAATTAGAACTCAATTTAAAATTTGAAAGATAATTCAGTGGCTTGGCGGGGGGGAAGCTAGAAAAAACTTTGCAAAGAAACAACCATGTTAGAAAGAGAGAAAAAATGTTTTTGAAAATATAATGATACTTATAACGAGAGATATTAGAGAAAGTGGAAAAGACATGTGTGATATATACTCTCAAGAGCAACTGACTCAGACCTTGGCCTCCCAGAATATGAAGAAATACAAACAAAGAAAAAAACTTTTAAATTCTACATTTCAAGGAGTCTTTTTTGAAGAATTCCCTAAAAGAATTAGAAAGTATTGGGGGGGGGAGCAGATCAATAACGTTCATAGGACCATAAGAGAGGAAACCATTCTTTTAATCCATCCAAAAATGTCATTATTAAACTCCAGAGCCTTTATATTAAAATGGAGAAAATGCTTTATGTAGCAAGAAAGAGACTCTGTTCAGAATAATGTTAAGACTACCTACCTGTGAGGGAAAAAAAAGGGTGGATGTAGGGAGGGGCACCAGAGAGTATGATGTTCCATGGAGTCAAAACCAAGGAGAGCTGCTGATGGAAAATAGAGAGTTACCTGGAAAATTCTGATTTGAGCCCTCTATAAAGTAAAGCTTTTGAAGGATTATGTATATGTATATTATGTAGATATGTAGATTTTGGTCTACACTGAGAGAAAAGTAACAAATAAAATTGGGATCAGATTGTTTCAAATAAAAATGAAAAATAGACCTGCAGATGCCTAATACTAATTTCTGTCCTTTCCTGCTAAAATAGGGATTCTTAACCTAGAGTCCAAGGATCCTGAGGGTTCTGTGGCTAGATATCAAAAGCTCTGTGAACTTTGATAGAGAATGCAATACTATGCATTTAGTTATTATTATTATTTTTTTTGGTGAGGCAATTAGGGTTAAGTGACTTGCCCAGGGTCACACAGCTATTAAGTGTTAAGTGTCTGAGGCCGTATTTGAACTCAGATCTTCCTGAATTCAGGGCCAGTGCTCTATCCACTGCCCCACCTAACTGTCCCCCAATACTATGCATTTAAAAACATTATTCTGAGAAGGGGTCTATATGCTACACCACACTGCCCAAGGGATTTATAACATACAGAAAAGGTTAAGAAAAACCCTATCATAAAAGAATGGAAGGGGGAAAGTCAGCATAATAATATTTGATGGAGAGAGAAATAAAATTATGAATAGTGATTTTGAATATGAGTTTAATACACTCACCCTTAAAACTGAACAGTGTAGCAGAATGAAGAAGAAAACAAAACCAAGTAGTTTGCTATATGCAAAGAATATACAAATGTGATTTATGTGGAGGTAAGTAAGGTGTAGGAAGTCTGGAAAAGTTAAAGGTAGCCAGATTTTGAATGCCAAATACAGAATATTTTATTTGATCCTGAAGATGATAGAGAGCTATTGGAATTTATTGCAGAGGAGTATGATATGGTTGGACAGAACTGTGCATTAAAAGAATCTCCTTTTTTCTTATCTTTGAGATTTTTTTCATTTATTTAGAATTTTATTCCCCCAATTACATGTAAAAACAATTTTAATGTCCATTTTAAAAACTTTGTTCCAAGTTCCCTTCCTCCCTCTCTCCCTACCCCCATTAAGAACACAAGCAATTCAATATAAGTTATATATTTGTAGTCATGCAAAGCATTTCCACATTAGTCGGGTTGTGAAAGAAAACAGACAAAAAAACTTATGAAAAAGAAACTAAAAATGTGTGTGTATATATATATATATATATGCTTCATTCTGTATTCAAACACTATCAGTTTTTTCTCTAGAAATGGATCACATTTTTTATAAGTCCTTCAGAGTTGTCTTGGATCATTGCATTGCTGAGAAAAGCTAAGTCATTCAAAGTTGATCATCTTACAATACTGCTGTTACTTTGTATAAAGTACATTTCACTTTGCATCAGCTCATGTAAGTCTTTCCAGGTTTTTCTGAGAGCATCCTGGTCATCATTTTACAGTTACTATTGCTAACTGAATTTCCCTCCATCTTACTCCCTCCCCATGTCATATACTCTATACTCTATCTCCTTTCACCTTTTCCATCCTCAAAGGTATTTTTCTTCTGACTGCCCCCTCCCTCAATCTGCCCTTCCTTCCATTACACCTCCCCATCCCTTTCCCTTCCTACTTTCCTGCAGAGTAAGAGATTTTTCTACCAGATTGAATGTGTATGTTATTCCCTCTTTGAGTCAATTCTGATGAGAGTAAGGTTAACTCACTGCCCAGCACCTCCCCCATCTTCTCTTCCACTATATAAACTTTTTTCTTGCTTCTTTTATATGAGATATTTACCCCATTCCAACTTTTCCTTTCCCTTTATCCCAGTGCATTCCTCTCTCACCCCTTAATTTTACTTTTTTAAAGATATCACCCCTTCATATCCAACTCACACCTGTGCCCTCTGTCTAAATATACTCCATCCACCTGCCCTAATAATAAGAAAGTTCTTATGTGTTACAAGTATCATCTTCCCATGTAGGAATGTAAACAGTTTAACCTTTTAATATCCCTTATGATTTCTTTTTTCATGTTTACCTTTTTATGCTTCTCTAGAGTCTTGTGTTTGAACGTCAGATTTTCTGTTCAGCTTAGGTCTCTTCATCAAGAATGCCTGAAAGTCCCCTCTTTCATAGAATTCCCATTTTTCCCTTGAAGGATTATACTCAGTTTTACTGGGTAGGTGATTCTTGGTTGTAATCCCAGTTCCTTTTCCTTCTGAGTGTCTGAACACCCTTTTTTAAGGTCCACATTGCTTACCTCCTGGTATGAGTAAGAGGCTAGAAAAGGTACCTTAAAATTGTTTGCTTCATCCAACCCTGGCCTGATTGCCATCTCTGGCAGGGATCTTACCCTGTGCTCAAAACACATGCAAAAATATGTACAAAATCTTTTGTGATGATGATTCCACTCACCTTTGGTACATGGAATCTGAACTTGCTTATGGACAACATGAAATCCAGTGGACCTTCAAGATGAATAGCTATTGTTGTGAGAGAACTCAGCAAATATCACATTTAGATAGCAGCCCTTAGTGATATAAGGATAGCAAATGAAGGCTAGCTTACCAAACTTAGAGCTGGATACACATTTTTGCGTGTAACCACTGTGATGGATAGTGCCATGAAGCTGGTGTAGAATTTGCGATCAAAACTAATTTGGTAAAAAAAAAAAAGTGTGTATGCCTCCCAAAAGGAGTGAATAACAGGCTCATGACAGTGTGGTTTCCACTTGCAGGAAAATGCCTTGCCACCATCATTAGTGCATATGCTTCCACCTGTTGAACCCTGATGAGCTCAAATAAAAAGGTTATGAAGAACTGGAGACCCGCATTATCAATATGACAAAAGAGGACACGCTTGTAATTCTGGGTCATTGTAAGGAGAAGAGACAGACAGGATGTGAGAGTGATAAAGGGGATGTGTGGCTCAGAGGGCTGGACCAATCACAAACTTATCCTCTTCAAGATAAGCATTCACATTCAACAAAAGCAGTAGCCCCAAAGCAAGAAAACAACCAGAATTTAATATCAACATAGTAGGTCACTTCTTTATGCATGAAGTTTGTTGTTAACTTAGTGGGACAACTGAGCTAACACAGAGTTGGAAACAGTCAAGCACAAAAGGAATGGGCAGCTTTTAGAGATTTAGTGTACAGCATTGCATTTACTCATGTGGGCCAGAACATTTAGACATCAAGATTGTTTTGATGGGGAGATTCAGAAGCTGCTAAACAAAAATCAAGAACTCTACAGGGTTGTCAGCAGGATAGTTTGTCCATCTCTAATAAAACCGTATTTGACTCTATGAAAAGTAAAGTGCAAGCAACTCTTAGAGAGCTGGAGGATCCTTTGCTCAGTAAGAAGGCAGATGAAATTCAGTTTTACACTTATAGTAACAATCCAAAGTGGTTTTATGATGCTCCAAAGGCTCTTTATGGGCCAAAGACATATGGTACATATCAACTTCTCGGCACTAACAGAGTCACATTGATTAATGAAAAGGAGATGCTTCTGGAGAAATGAGACCATTATTAACAGGTCATCATCAACCAATTCTGAAGCTATTGGCCATTTTCCACAGGTTGAAATCTATCCCTTTCTAGCCAAACTTCTAACTGAAGAAGTTTTAAATGCTATTAGGTTCCTCTTGTGTGGCAAAGCACCTGGTACTAAATCTATTCTAGCTGAGATTTATAAGGCAGGGAGTCCACTGCTTATACAAAAGCTAAAGGAAATCTTCTGGGTTATATGGCAAGAAGAGGTTATTCCCCCAGGACATCAAGGATGCCTCCATTGTCCATCTCTATAAAATAAAAGAAAATAGATCATTTTGTGACAATCATGGGGTGGGAGGTATCTCTCTTTTATCATTTCTGGTAAAATTCTTGCCAGAATCCTCCTTAATAGGCTGATCCTTCACCTGGAAGATGGTCATCTACCTGAGAGACAGTGTGGTTTCAGAAAGGGACAAGGAACAGTTGATATGTTGTTTGCTTCCCAATAATTCCAGCAAAAATGCCAAGAGCAGAACAGAGGTCTGTACACAACATTCATTGATCTGACCAAGGATTTTGATACCTTCCCTATTTCCAAACTTATCTATTAGTACCAAGGGTACCACTACCCTCCCAGTTATCCCAAGTGTCAACTTCAATTCTTCACTCTCAGCTCACAATCCAGTTTATTTCCAAATCCTGTTAACTTTTCTATGATGACATCTCTCATATACTCTCCCTTCTCACCTCTGATACTCTCAGCAACCTGGTGCAAGCCTTCATCACCTAAATCATGAGGGCTTGTGGAAGATCATGGCAAAATTTTGTTGCCCAGAGAAGCAAGAGTTTGTGCTTATTTCCATGCTTTTTAGCATATTTTTGCCAGTGTTGTCAGATGCCTTCAGCAAGGATGAAAACAGCATCAAGGTCAGTTACTGCACTGACAGTAAATTATTAAACTTTGAAAAGGCTACAAGCCAAGAATAAAATGGAGGAAGAGTTTGTGCATGATTTTTTTGTTCACAGATGATTGTGCACTTAGTACAGCCCCTGAGGCTGAGATGCAACCAAGTATGAATTGATTCTCTGCTACTTGTGCTAATTTTGGTCTAAAATTTAACACCAAGAAAACTAAGGTTCTCTACCAACCAGCACCATACCATCTATATGTGAACTATCAGTTACAGCAAATGGAGAAAGTTTGAATGCTGTGGATAAATTTACTTGCTTTGGCAGTATAATTTCCAGATGATGAGGCTGACACATGCATTGCCAGAGCTAGTTCAGTGTTTGGGAGGCTTCAATGGAAAGGCCAGAAAAAGGAGAAAGGGAATAGAAACATGAAAAGAGGAGTATCATAGAAGCCAAGGGAGGAGAGAATATCTAGAAGAAACCTTAAAAAGGCAAGTTCTAACAATTACTAAGAAAAAAGGTTGTCAGATTTAACAGTCAGGTGATCATGAACTGAGAAAATTAACCTCCCTATACCTGTTTTGCAGTGGGACATTATGAATGTGGAATATCATATACTTTCAGATGTAGTTGATGAGTTGGTATTACTGAACTGCTATCTCTTTTATAAATTCTTTGTTAGAAAAAGTGAGAGGGGAGGAATGTGTTTGAAAATTATATAAAAGTAAAAACTATCAAAAAATAAAACAATAAATGATACTTTGGAGAAATTTTGGCTAAGTATTGAAGTTGGAAACCACATTGTGAGTGGTTTATGAAGAAATGGATGTAATGAGAATAAACAATACTGTCTAAGAGCTTGGAAGTAAAATATATTTGAAGAGATGGCAGGGTCATTTAAATATTTTTTTAATTTTGGGGTTTTTTTTTTAAGATTAGGGAACTATAGGGGCAGCTAGGTGGCGCAGTGGATAAGCACCGGCCCTGGAGTCAGGAGTACCTGAGTTCAAATCCGGGCTCAGACACTTAACACTTACTAGCTGTGTGACCTGGGCAAGTCACTTAACCCCAATTGCCTCACTAAAAAAAAAAAAGATTAGGGAAATATAGACATATTTGTAGGCATCAGATAAGGAACAAGTATATGGGGAGAATTAGAAGATGATAGAGAAGAGGAATGATAGTAGATGGGACAAACTCCCGGAGAAGATGGTAGAGAAGGCAATTGTGGGCATGAGTAGTTAACCTTCACAAGGAGCACATGGAGAAAAGTCTGAAAGAATAGGTGAACATGTAAAAGGATTTTGAGTTATAAATAATAGATGATGAAGGATTTCATAGTGAACTATGATCAATGCAGTAATTCAGTAACCATCCATAATTACAGATTATTGATGATGAGATGTACTGTCTACCTCTTGAAAGTAAGGTAATAAATTTATGGTGTAGAATGAAGTATAGTTTTGTATACAGCTAATGAAAGAATTTGTTTTATCTTTTTTTTGTGTGTGGGGGACAATGAGGGTTAAGTGATTTGCCCAGGGTCACACAGCTGGTAAGTGTCTGAGGCTGGATTTGAACTCAGGTCGTCCTGAATCCAGGGCCAGTGTTTTATCCACTATGCCACCTAGCTGCCCCCGAATTTGTTTTATCTTAATTTCTTTATTCAGTGGGGTGGAATATAGGTGAGAAAGGACATAGACTTCTGTTAATTTAAAAAAAAATTACAAATAGAGGAGGTAGAGCTATAAATGTAAAATGTTGCATGCACTTTTAGATGAGGTCACTGTCTTCTTAATTTTAGTTACTTGTTTTACTTTGTTACAAGAGACCTCTCATAGAATGAGTAATCTATAAATGTTTATAATGTAAAAACAAAAAAAAATCTAAAACTTTTAAAGGAAAGAGAAATGAGATGGAGGGAGTAATAATTGTGGCTAGAATAAAGTCCAGAGAAGATAGGAGGAGAGGGGATCAAAGGTACAAATAGAACAGTTAACCTTGGCAAGGTGAAAATATGTATAAAGGTAAATATGTATAAAGGTTTTGAGATATAAAGAATAGAAGATGAAGGAATTAATATCCTCATTGCTTTGATTTTCTCAGTAAAGTGGAGGTAATGTTATTTGCTAGGATTTGAGAATAATAAGGAAGTACAGCAGACTTAAGGAGAAAGCAAAAAACCTAGACTAGAAGGAATATGGAAAGAACATCTTAAAGGAAGAATAAAAGAATTTCTGTGCATCTTTGAGTGCCCAGTTGAAATAAGGGATTGTGATTTTTTATGAACACAATCAGCATGACTATGTGGCAAAAAAAATCAAATGAATGGTCATGATTCAGGGTCAAGAATTGGCCATGCATGACTGTAGCAGGGCAAAGGGAAAAGAGATTAAAAGGTTGAGAAGAATATATAATTGAATTTAAGTAAAGACTGTGAAGGGAGGCCGTATTTCCTATTGGAGGAAAATGAGTAAGTAATTTTAAGTCAATTAATAATGTCAGCAATATTATGGGAAAATTAACCCACATAAAGGAACACACCATTTTCAAATATTGTGTATGTTTATATATGAATAATTAATATAATCATTTAAAATATTCTTACTTCCTCGTGTAGTACAATAGATTCAATAAACTGTTTCTTTGTAATCCTTTGTTAGTTTATACTTTGAGTTCTAATTGGTACTTTGCCCAATTTTTCTTTATGTCATCTACCCAACATAGCACACAAACAATGGTATAACAAAGCATTTCAAGCATGTGCTAATACCATTTTCATATTAATAGGATCATAGATTTCATGCTGGGAGGGACTTGGAAATTCATTGAATCCATCTTCCTCATTTTATTAATGAGGATGCTTAGTAATAGAGAGGTTAAATGACTTACCCAGGATCATATAAGTAGTAAGTGTCTGAGGGAGTATTTTACCCAGGACTTCCTAACTCATAGTCCAATACTGTACTATACCAGCTGCTTTCATATTATTTAATAGTGGTTTCTTTTTAAATTTACTATGTATATCTTAAGTTGGGAAAATGTGCACTTTTAACACATGATGGCTAAAAGGGTGTCTTTTCTAGTTGCTAAATTATCCTTTTAATGAAATATAACCATTAATAATGCAGTTACTAACTTGAAACACTTTACTTATAGATTTTGCTGAAGAATCCTGCCTTTATGTGTTTAGTTCTATCTACCACCACAGAAGCCTTAATTACTACTGGATTTGCTACCTTTTTACCTAAATATATAGAAAATCAATTTGGAAAGTCATCCAGCTATGCAGCTACCCTTGGAGGTAAGAGTTTCCTGCCCATTATATTAAGATCATTAGATTTTCCTTTATCCTAAACATAAGATATTCTTTTTTTTTTTTTTTTTAGTGAGGCAATTGGGGTTAAGTGACTTGCCCAGGGTCACAAAGCTAGTAAGTGTTAAGTGTCTGAGGCCGGATTTGAACTCAGGTACTACTGACTCCGGGGCCGGTGCTCTATCCACTGTGCCACCTAGCTGCCCCATAAGATATTCTTAAATATATTTATTGTTAAAACTTTTAATTTATACAAATTTTAATGTGACCCTTGTCAAAATTTCTAACTATATAAAAGAAAAGATTAGATAAAACAGAAGTGGAGAGGTTGCATGGTAGACAGAGCCCAACTTATGCCTTTGATTAGGGAGGACCTGGTGTTAAGTACCCCTTCTGATACACATTGGCTGTGTGAACCTTGGCAAGTCACTTAATCTCTCAGTTCTTTTAGACTATTAAATTGCATGGTAGATACTGATCTGCTTTGGTAGAGGGAATTTCCCAAGCCAGAGTTCTTGATATCAATGAAATCAGAGATCAGGATTGAAAAAAAAAATTGGAACCAAAGTTAAAGTAGTAAAACTGAAAGTCAAAAACTAAAACCTTGGACTAAGAAAGAGCTCTAGAGATCATATAGTTTAAGGCTCTCATTTTTAGAGATGAGGTATCTTTGGAACAAATTAAACTATTTTTTACATGACTTCTACCCAGCAGTTGCAGGGTTATTGAATGTTTCTGTGTATTTGGGTTTTTGATAGGTAGTCCTTTTAGAGATATCATTTAGCAAAAGGCCAGAATCCTTTTCTCTCCAGAATTAGCTTTTTTAAAAAATCTTCTTTCTTTCTTATGATTTTTCTAGTTTCTCTTTTGGCTTTTACTTTCCTCTTACCCACATTTCATTTCCCTTTTGCCTCTTCTTCTCTTTCTCCCCCTTACTTATTTTTTTCTACTTTCCCAACTTTATTGCTTGTCTTTCGAGGGGAGGGAAAGATCTGCCAATGCCAGCTAGTTGAACAGATGATTTGCTTTTTTCTGAATATCATTGTGAATTGTTCTGTGATTGGCCGTATCATGTTCATATTCTAACTGCAGGGCCTCTTTTCTTTCTAGGGATTGTTTTAATGCCAGGTGCCGCTCTTGGGCAGATTTTGGGTGGTGTCGTTGTTTCCAGGTTCAGAATGTCTTGTAAAGAAGCTATGAAATTTGCAGTACTTTCATCTACAGCATCATTCCTGCTGACTATGACTTTAATTTTTATGAAGTGTCCAAATGAGGCATTTGCTGGAGTTTTTCAACCATATAAAGGGTAAATATATCAATATCTTTTTGATATTTTAATATCACAGCCCCAAAATGTGTTTATAGTCATTACCAAGTATTTACCAAGTAGGTACTATATGAAACACTGTGTGGGTTTATAAATCATAAGATATGTTTGCTGCTTTCAAGGAACTTAAAATCATGTGAGGACAGATCTAATATTTGTGAAAATCTGGAGGATATTAAAAATGACAAAAATGACTAAAAATAGCAAACATGTACCAATTTAAATTTTGTATTTAGTGATTGTACAATAAAAGTTTGGAGAAGAAAGAATTGTATTAGTGTTCTCTTCCCTGCCATTGATACTTGGGAACTTCAATGATATCCTATCCTTCCAATCCATCAATTCCCTCAATAATGATAATAATAATAGTTAATAATAGAGCTTTAAGGTTTGTAAAGTGCTTTACAAATATCTCATTTTATCCTCACAGCAAACATGGGAGATAGGTGCTATTGTTATCTCCATTTTTTTAGATAAGAAAACTGAGACATAGTAACTGAAATTAAGTGAATTTCCCAGGGCCATGTAACTAGTAAGTGTCTAAAGCCCTAGGGGAACAAAAGGCTTCAAGCCTGACTCTGGGTGTGGTGCTCTATCCATTGTTATCACCCAGCTGCCTCAGCTCTCACAATCTACACCTTTACTCCATTTTATTTATGCACAGGAAGGGTTATATTTTTATTTCCCTATCACCTATAAATAATCTACCTCAGTGATCAAAAATTTCTGAAATTCCTCTCTTACTAAAACTTCCTATTTGTCCTTATATCTCATCCTTTCTAAACCAATCCATCCTCATCATAGCTGCTAGTCACTCCCTGTTTCAGTGCTCCTGACCATGACGTCCTGCCCTGGCCTTTTCTTCCTTCCCAAATATGGTTCTGAAATTATCCAGTTCCACAGTTATAGCCTGTCCTCCCCTCTCAAATTCCTTATCCCTTTTATATTGGTCATGTCTTGTAAAACCCATCCCTCAACAAGCACTACCACCCCTTTCTCTGCCCTGTTCACCTGTGCTGTAGGAAGTCACACAATTAGGTCAACTAGGTCTACTCCAAATGGTCTCATTACTCTAGTCTTATTACTGCATGGCAGTCCTTTTATTCTTCCCTAATTTACTTTCTATTGCAGTTCCCATAGAAGCTGTTCAGAAACTTCTCTCAAGTGTCCTATAGTACCCCATCTTGCCCCCTCAGCAGAGGGCCTGTGAAAATAAGGACATTTGTCTTGAGCTCCTTCTTTTCCCTTTTGAATATATCAAAACCCTTTTATACCTTCCTTCACTCCATTCTCTCAGGAAGATGTAATCCTTCTCCTCCCAAAGACCAGTGTTTCTACTTATTCCCTTGAATCCATCCCTTCTCATCTCCTCCAGGAGATTGTCCCCTCAACAACAGTGTCATATATAGAATGCTTAACAGATTTACAGATGACAGAAACCTGGGAGGAATAGCTGACTACTGAAAATCAAGATGACACTTTATCATTAATTAATTATCCCATAATTGAATATGATATAAAATTTGGATTCCCTAAAGCCACCAGCAAGAAATTTCTTTAGAGGTGTACATTCACCGTCTTCTCCAAAGGCTGTAGTATACACACTTTCCATAGAACATTCACCCACAAGCTTAGAATATACTCTGTCCCACTCTTCAGATTTCTTGATAGTCTAAAAGTTTATGTCAAAGATAATAAAGTTAATTTTTATGTTATTGTAGAGGCTAACTGCAAATGTAGGGATAAATGTAAAGCCTTATATTTGGGTTCAGATAATTAACCTTCTAAGCAGGAAATGAGGAAGGCCTTACTAGACAGTATTGTGTTTGAGAAAAAATCTATAGGTTTTAGTTGAATGATTATGGCAGTGAGGAAAGTCCATATGATCATGACCTGAATTTTAAAAGGCACAGAAACCAGGGATATGATGTGAGAGTCTCTGCCCTGGTCAGACCACGTGTAGGATAGTACATTTATTCAGGGGGCTGTATTTTAGAAAGGACAGTAATAAACTGGAGAGCCTCTACAGTAGTCATTCAAGATATATTTATTAAGCACTTGTTATGTGCCAGACACTGTGCTAAGCAATGGGCATACAAAGAAAAGAAAAAGACAGTTCCTACTTTCAAGGAGCATGGACTTTAATGTATAATGGAGAAGACAACATACAAACAACCATGTGTAAATGAGATATATAAAGGATAAATTGGACCTAACAGAGGGAAGATACTAACATTAAAGAGGAATCAGGAAAGGGTTCTCATAGAAGATGGAATTGTAGCTTGAACTTGAAGGACACCAGAGCATCCAAGATATAGATATGAGGAGACAGAGTATTCCAAACATGGGGAAACAGTGAAATTCCCAGAGTCCCAGAGTCTAGAGATCAAGTGTCTTGTGTGAGAAATAGCAAGGCCAGTGTCACTGGGCATAGGGGAGCAGGAAGTAAAGGTGTAAGAAGACTGGCTATGTCAGATAGGGTGAGGTTAGGAAAAACTTTTAATTCCAAACAGAGTCTTTTTATTTGCTTTTAGAGGTGATAGGGAGCTGCTATTTATTGAATACATGGAGGTATAATATAGTCTGGCCTGTGCTTTAGAAAGATTAATTTGACAGATCAGTAGAGAATGAACTTGAGTGGGAAGACTTGAGTCAAGGAGATAAATCAGAAGTTTGGTCATTATCCCGCATATGAGGGGATGGAGCGAAGTGGGGAAGAGACTTGAAACAGGAAAAACTAAAGCCTATTGTGATAGTCCTGTCATGAGGTAATGAAGGCATACACCAGGGTAGTGGCAGTATCAGAGGAGAGAAAGTGAAATATATGAGAGATAGTACCAAGATAAAATTGACAGGACTTTGCAAAAGACTAGATATTGGGAAGGAGGGTGGTGGTGAGAGAGTGACAAGTAGAGGATGATACCTCCATTCTGAACTTAAATGACAAGGAAGATGGTGGAACCATTGACAGAGTAGGAAAGTTAGGAAAAGGGAATGGTTTGAGAGGTAATATAATGAGTTAAGTTTGGGACATGCTGAGCTTAAGATATAAACAGGACAGCCAGCTTGAGATGTCGGATAGATGGTTAGAGCTACAAGATTGGAGGTCAGGAGAGAAATTAGAGCTGGCTAAAAAGATCTGAAAATCATCGGCTTAAAAATTTTCATTGAAACCATGGAAGCTGATGGCATCATCAAGTAAAATATTATTGAGAAAGAAGATAAGAGGGCCCAGGATAGAAGAGGGTACCCTTGATCAATGGGAGCACATTACATGGATAAATGTCCTTCAAAGAAGACTGAGGAAGATCTGTGAGATAGGTAAGAAAAGAACCAGAATATAGTAGACTTATAGAAACCTAGAGATAAGGTGGTTTCAAAGAGAAGAGAGTAGTTCATAGTCCCAACTGCTACAAAACAAGATCAAGGATAAGGATTGAAAAAAGACCATCAGAGTTGAGCAAGGATTATTAATCTGTTTTATTTGTCATGGAGCCCTTGACAGTTGGGTGAAACCTATGGTCATCTCAGAATATTTTTTGAATTCATAATTAAAGGAAATGCTGAATTGTGGTTAAAAGTTAGTGAAAATAGTTAATGAAAATGAACATACAATTTTTTCCCAGTGGACCCCATGAAATTTCTTGGTCCAACAAATTGTTCATCAATAATGGGAAATTTTCTCAACCAGATATTTAATTTATGTTTAGAAATTAATTTTAAAAACTTTTAAGTTTTGGAGAAGCTAGGTGACGCAGTGCATAAAGCACCGGCCCTGGATTCAGGAGGACCTGAGTTCAAATCTAGCCTCAGACACTTGACACTTACTAGCTGTGTGATCCTGGACAAGTCACTTAACCCTCATTGCCCTGCCAAAACAACAACAACAACAACTTATAAATGTCATTTACATAATACAGTAATGCCCACAAAGGTATGCACACACACAGAGTATTATCGCCTAAAACCAAAGTTTCCATGACAAAGAGGAGATTGGCACAGAGACCCATGCACACTCATATATGCACACACACACACACACACACACACAAACAAGCAAAAAAGAATTGGATGCTGCAATTATTGAAAAAATGTATTTTCCAATTAAACATTTTCTTTTCTTCACACTTCCTCCCCAACTGAACAGTAAAAAGAAAAAGAAAGCCCACATAAATAATGCATAGTTTAGCAAAACAAATTCCCACCTTGGCCGTCATTCTTCATTTTTTAATCCATCACCTTTCTAACAGAAAGTGGATAGCATGCTTCATCTTTAATCCTTTGGAATCATGGTTTATCATTGTATTAATCAGAGTCCTAAAACTTTCAAATTTTGTTTTCTTTGTAATGTAATTGTCCTTGTATAGGTTGTTATCCTAATTTTACTGAATTCATTTTGTATCAGTTCATAGTGGTATTCCCAGTTTTTTCTAAAATTGTTCATTTTTCCATTTCTTAGGTCATGGCAATATTCCATTATATCCATACACCATAATTTGTTTAACTGTTCCCTGTTAGATTGGTACTCCTTTAGTTTGTAGTTGTCAACTCAAGAAAAGCTATAAATACTTTTGTACCTATAGGTCCCTTTCTTATTTCTTTAACCCTTTGGGATATAGTCCTACTAGTAATATGTCTAGGACAATTGGTGTAACTAGTTTAGTAATTTTGGGGGCAGAGTTCCAAACTACAGTTCCACTCACAGTGCATTAGTGAGGCTGTTTCCCACAGCCCCTCCAAAATTTGTCATTTTCTTCTTTTGTCAACTTTGCCAATCTGATGAGTGGTGAAGTGAAACCTCATAATTATTTTAATTTGCAATTCTCTATTAGTTATTTGAAATATTATAACATGCTTGCTGATAGCTTATATTTCTCCATTTGAAGACTTTGTATGCTTTGATCATTTATCAATTGAGGAATGGTTCTCATTCTTATATATTTGAATCATTTCTTACATAT
This sequence comes from Dromiciops gliroides, assembly GCF_019393635.1. NCBI lineage: Eukaryota > Metazoa > Chordata > Mammalia > Microbiotheria > Microbiotheriidae > Dromiciops > Dromiciops gliroides. The sequence goes on from NC_057861.1 coordinate 480,505,318, forward strand.
CTTAAATATGACACCATTGTTGGAAAACACACTGCTAGATTTTAACCTCAGTTACTTTTTCCCTTTATAATTTTAACTTCTTTGGTTTTGGTTGTACAAAACCTTTTTAATTTTATATAATCAATATTGTCTGTTTGATCTCCTGTGATGCTCTTTATTTCTTTTGGTTGTGCACTCTGTCCCTATCAACATATTAGAAAGATTATACACTACAACGAGATTGGATTTATACCAGAATTGTTGTTGTTGTTTGTCCTTTGTTCTCAAAGAGGATCATGACAGATGGTCATGACTTGCAATGGATTGGATTTAAGTGAGGAAAGGCTGTGCAAAGTCACCAGCCTCACTTTCTCCTGCGGAGCCTTCTGGGACCCGTGGCAAGATATATTATCAGGACAACTGGAGATGACTTTGAACTGAATGCAGACTCTGTGAGCTATGATTTTTATTTCTTGCTTGTTATTTGCCTAGCATTCAAAACAAATTTTGATTACTCTGATTGTGTTCATTTTGCTCCACAGTGCTGCCTCCCTTCATCTCTTGTGGTTCTTTTTAATTGTTCATCCATAAAGGAGACTTACTCGATATTTCAAAGAGTGAAAACAAGTGTTAGTTAAACAAAAATTGCCACTCATCATGACTCTTGAACTGATAGATAGGGAGCAAAAACTGAAGAGTTGGACTTACACACTGCTAGACTCATTTTTCATTTCACATTTCTTGTTACTTAGCGCAAGAATCCTATAAAAGCCCCTAAATGTACTTTATTTTTACCTCCTCCTTCATTGAACTCATTATTATCATGATTCAGCAACCTCTTCCAATTTTGAGGTTCACTCTAAATTTATCACCCAATATAGTCTCTGACTACCATTATCTGATAATCAGCCTGAGACATTCTCACTTCTTCAGGCAATTTAGTGCTTGACTCAATCTCTCCCTCTATTCCAACTCTTGCCTTTATACTAGGGAACTTCAACATACAAACTGATATTTCTCCAAATTCTCTAACTTCCTAGTTTCTCGATGTCCTCAGCTCATATGACTACCTTCTCCAACTTAGCTACACATATAGGATAGTCATTCCCTTGAGCTCATATCACTCATAAGTGTTCCACTTCCATGTTTATGAATTCTGAAATACCTTTACACAATCATACTCTATTATCATTTCATCTTTCTCTATTCCTTATCTTCTCTAACCTTGTTCTTCATTCTGACTCTTCATTCTCCCCACTCCTCATTACTTTCCTAGGCAATCACTCCTGATCTAGAAACACTCCCCTTTCTTCCTTGTCTCAACCCTTTCGTAAACCAGTTCAATTCTATACTGTTCTTTTTTCTTTAATCCCTTTCCTCTTGTTCTAACTCTGTCTCTGTCTTGTACCCTCTTTTCTCTCTATAGTTTCTCCCTTGGTGATCTCATTAGCATAGCTAATGACCTTGGTTAAATTGCAACTTCTTTCGGTCTCAGTTTCCTCATCTGTAAAATGAAAAGTTGGACTAGATAAATTAGATAACCTCTAATGCCTCTTTTCACTTTAAGTCTCTTCTTTAGTATTTTTACACTTGATGCTCCATCTCCATCTCTGAAACTAGTGACACTGGCCTCCTAGCCACTATACATACAAGATACTCCATCTCTCAGTTCCAGCCATTTTCTGTTGGTCCCCCGTGCCTGGAATGCTCTCCCTTCTCAATTTCACCTACTGACTTCCATGGCCACCTTTCAGATCCATCTAAAATCTTACCTTTTATAATAAGCTTTTCCCAACCCCTCTAATTTTAGTGCATTCCCTCTGTTAATTATTTCTTATTTATCCTGTATATAGCTTGATTTGTAGATATTTATTTGCATGTTCTCTCCCCCATTAGATTGTGAATTCCTTGAGGGTAGGGACTGTCTTTTGCTTCTTTTTGTATCCCTGGCACTTAGCACAATGCCTGTAATGTACTAGGCTCTTCATAAACCTTTCTTTTTTTGTTGTTTTTGTTTCTCTGTGTGTGTGTGTGTGTGTGTGTGTGTGTGTGTGTGTGTGTGTGGCATTGGAGTTAAGTGACTTGCCTAGGGTCACACAGCTAGTAATTGTTAAGTGTCTGAGGCCGGATTTAAACTCAGGTCCTCCTGAATCCAGGGCCGGTGCTCTATCCATTGAGCCATGTAGCTGCCCCTTCATAAACCTTTCTTGATTTACTGATTTATTTTAGTTCTGTTTTTAAATCTGTTGGTTTTAATTACTCTAAAGAAACATGCAAAAGTCATAGTGCTTAAAAAGTACTTCAAGTGGTTCTTAGAAATATGGTAATGGCTAATGGTATAAGGAAGTCAAGTGTTTCCAGGATCATTTTTGCCCACAATAAAATAGGATCAGTTTTACTGAAGTGTAAAGGAGAATGCTATCAAAAATGAAAACAAGGGGCAGCTAGGTGGCGCAGTGGATGAAGTACCAGCCCTGGATTCAGGAAGACCTGAGTTCAAATCCAGCCTCAGACACTTGACACTTACTAGCTGTGTGACCCTAGGCAAGTCACTTAACCCCTGTTGCCCCGCCAAAAATAATTAAAAATGAAAACCAAAGTTAAGTACTAACAAATTGTCACTTCAGGACAGTTTAATTAATCCTTAGAAAGTGGGAAAAAAGACCTTTAGAAATAGCTGGGTTTTTATTGGATTCCAGTACAGTTTAGTGTATAGACTTTTACAGTTGGAAGAACAGAAAAAACATCAGTAAAAACACAGCTACTAACCAATCAAGAAATAATACTTTCCATGGGAAAGACATTTCAAAGCTTGGAATATCAAAACTGGAAAATTTCCACTGATGAAATTTACTTTTAAATTTCAAGTTATACCAAAACCATTGTGAGAAGAAATTCAGGTGAGCATATAAGATCTTAGCATCTTCATTAGATTTTAAAACTTACCCTCAAATGATGTTTTGAGAATTTTTTTTAACTTCTAGTGGGCCTGTAAGTCTTGTCTTCATTGAGGAAATTCTGATAAAAGTGTTTTTATACTGAGAAGAATTGTTCTGGATTTCAGAAATTCTCAAATGGAGATGAAATACTACAAGACAGCATCATTCATCATGAATAGGTCAAAATTTTGTTTTTCAGTTGAACTGATTTTTAATATTTAATACAAAAATTTAGTACTGATTTTTTTTTCATATTCACATCACTTTAGAGAATAAACAAAAAGTAACCAAAACATCTTGGAGAAGGAATTACTCCTTGATCTATTCTCATCCTGTTGTTGAGTCACCCATCTGGCCTATCTTCTTCCTCTTCAGAACATTTAAGGATTCATTTACTGTTTTAAATCATACACTCAATGCATTTTCTGATTCTGCATCTTTCCCCCATGCCTCCTAAAATTTACAGTTCTTACTGGTAAAAAGCACACTCTCCTGCTATCTAATTTTCCCCAGAAAACAAGTTTAGCATCCTTTGATATGCAGCAGCTTAAAAAAGTGAGGAAGAGTACATAGATCAATTGAATATCTTCATCTTGTGCTTGCTTCTTACACTCACTTGTATCACTGAGAGGACTGAAGTAAAAAAAAAAATCATGACAGAGTAGAAAGTAGAGCTGAAAGATGGGGAGAGGACATGGAAATGATCATTACCATTATGTTCAGATGGGTCACATGCCAAAAATAAACACTAAAAATCCCAAAACAAACATTTTAAATGATCAGTAGTTCAAATATAGTTTATTTAGAAACTTTTCACACCAGGAAAAGTCAGAACTGCAGATAGTTAAACCAGGAAGTAGAAGTAGGACTACTGACATCCCCCTAGACCTAGGAGTATCTGCCACTATAGTTGTTGTTGTTGCTCCATTTGTAGCTTTGTTTCAATGATACCTAGAAGTACCAGAATCCACAGTGTTGCCATGAGCACCTAATACATTTTCTGGACCACAGTGTCAAAGATGGCTCCAACTACAGATTGGTCACATTCAGGGAATCTCTCCATTAGGTCTCACAACCTCTCTGCAAGTGAAGTCAAGTATGTATTTCAAAAATCATATTTGTCCACAATAAAACGGAATCAGTTTTACTGAAGTGTTATCCTCCTCCTCCAGCTCTTCCATGGCCTTCTCAGCACTGCCCTATAAGAACAGAATATCCTACAAAACGAAATAGCCCTAAAGTATGGGAGCAGCAGAGGCCCTGACTCTTGATGAAGAAATTTTACAAAAGCTTAAGATAAACACGTTCATTGCCCTGGGAACTTACCTGATTTAAACTCCATTGAAAACCTTTGAGGTGGGGACAGAACTAAGATGGCAGAGAAAATCCAGGAAGATGCCTGAACTCTCCTCAGTTTCCTTTGAAATAACAAAGCCTCTAAATGAATTCTGGAGTGACCGAATCCACAAAAATATGGGGTAAAACAGTTTTCCAGCCCAAGAAAATTAGAAGGACTGAAGGAAAAGGGGTATGCAGCCCAGCACAGTGTCTGAGCAAGCTAGAGGGAGACCCTTAGCCACAACACAGATCAGCAATCAAGGCCCCACAGTCCTGGATCAGACGGCCAGTGTCACAGGAGGCCTGCTGTGAAGCCTCCAGCCCCACTGCAGCAGGCAAACTGCCAGCTGTTGAACCCCTGGCACAACAAGCTCAAATAGGCCAGGCCACCCCTGGAATCCCTGACACAGAAAAACAGTGACCAGACCCCTAGCCCCCAATACAAGAATCTTGGGACAGTGCCTCCAATATCCCATAAACGATGCAGTTGTAAAAATCATGAAACAGGTTGGAAAATGAGCAAAAACCAAAAAAGAGTTCTGACCATAGAAAGCTCCTGGCAACCCAGAAGATCAAAACATAAACTTAGAAGAAGACAATGATGTCAAAACTCCTAAATTTGAAGCCTCAAGGAGGAATATGAATTGGTCTCCAACCCAAAAAGTCCTCTTGCAAGAGCTCAAAAAGAATTTTAAAAATCAAATGAGAGGCAGCTAGGTGGTGCAGTGGATAAAGCACCAGCCCTGGATTCAGGAATCCCTGAGTTCAAATCTGTCCTCAGACACTTGACACTTAGTAGCTGTGTGACCTTGAGCAAGTCACTTAACCCCCGTTGCCCCGCCAAAAAAAAAAAAATCAAATGAGGGGTAGCAGAAAGATTGGGGAAAAGAAATGAGAGTAATGCAAGAGAATCATGAAAAAAGAGTCAACAGCTTGGAAAAAGAAAAGAACTCCTTAGAAAATCCAATTGGCCAAATGGAAAAAGAGGTACAAAAGCTAACTGAAGAAGAAAATTCCTTAAAAATTAGAATTGGCCAAGTGGAAGCTAATGAATGACTCCATGAGACATCAAGAATCAATCAAAGAAAATCAAAATAATGAAAAAAATAGAAGAAAATGTAAAGGACCTCATTGGAAAAGCAACTGACCTAGAAAATAGATACAGGAGAGGCAATATAAGAATCACAGGACTAGCTGAAAGCCATGATCAAAAAAGAGCCTGTACAACATCTTTCAGGAAATTATCAAGAAAAACTGCCGTGATAGCCTAGAACCAGAGACTAAAATAGTAATTGAAAGAATCCACTGATCACTTCCTGAAAGTGATTCCAAAATGAAACTCCAAGGAATATTATAGTCAAATTCCAGAACTCTCAGGTCAAGGAGAAAATACTGCAAGAAGCCAGAAAGAAACAATTCAAATATTGTGGAGCCAGTCAAGATAACACAAGATTTAGCAGGTTTTATATTAAAGGATTGGGGGGCTTGGAACATGATATTCCAGAAGGCAAAGGAACTTAGATTACAGCCAAGAATCAATTACCCAGCAAAACTTATCATAATCTTTCAAGGGAAAAAATGGATATTCAGTGAAATAAGGGACTTTCAAACTTTTCTGATGAAAAGACCAGAGCTGAACACAAAATTTGATTTTCAAATCCAAGACTCGAGAGAATCATAAAAAGGTAAAGAGGAAAGAAAAAAGCGACACATTATTCAATAAGATTAAATTGTTCCCTACATGGAAAGATGTGTGTAATTTAAGATTCTAAATGTGGATTCTAATCTGTTCCCCCAGTTTTGGGAGAAACTGACTAAAATCACTGATAAAACGAGTTTAGGTTTTTAAGGGTTTATTGGAAAATAAAAAGAAAAAGATTGAGAACAGAATTCCAACAGCCTGGCATTCCTATCTTTCCTCAAATTTCCTGTGAAGTCCTCTGCCACCACCACCATCCAGTCAGGAACCCAAAAAGCCCCAGAGCTCTCCGCGCAGGCTCCCTTTCCTCCTTCCAATCTCCTCCCAGACCATAGGAGGCTCCTCAAGTTGATTGGCTGGTAGCCTTGATAGACAGCACCCATGAGCAAATGTCATTTCCTGACGCCAAGGAAAAGCCACAATGCCTCTGAGGCATTTTCCTCATGGTGGAGCTTTCCCACAGCAAGTCTCCAGTAGGTGGCATCATTCCAATCATTACAGATGATACTTATAACTCTTAAGAACTGTATCTCTATTAGGGCAGTTAGAAAAATACATAGACAGAAGGTATGGGTACAAGTTGACTTTGATGTGATATTAAAAAATTAAAGGGTGGAAAAAAGGATTGTCATGGGAGAAGAGGAAAGAGGGAGGCAGAATGGGGTAAATTATATCACATGAAGAAGTGCAAATGTTCTATTACAGTAGAGGGAAAATAGGGAGGGGAAATGAGAATTGTTTGAACCTTAATCTCATCAGATTTGGCTCAAAGAGGGAATAACACACTATTGAATGAAAAAGAAACAAAGAACACCTACCTATTAGCTATAATCAGGACATGGCTTGGAAAAATGGACTTTCCATCAAAGATACACAATATCCAATTAGATATGCAGTTTCATGATGAACTAAATAATATATTTCAAAATTTTGTGAACTGAATGCCAAATCCTGTCCAACTAGTGCCACAAAAAGACATATTACATATTTTTTAAATTTTAATGTAAAAAGTTTTAAGGTTTGTTGCCTAAGTTAATAAATTTATTTATTTCACTTTTAACTTGTACACTAGTGTACTTTGTTTGGGTCTGGTTATTTGAATTCATTCCAAACTACTAGGTCAGTCAATGTCTAAGTATTGATTAAGTACTGACTATGTGTCAGAAACTATGGTAAACACTAGATATTTTCACTATTTCCTACCTATTTTCTTTCAATTTCTTATAAACCATTTTTATTTTTTCCCTCCAAAGTTCCCAAGAAAATAGAAACAAAATAGGCATTGGCTCTCCCTGCTTTTTTTTTCCTTTCATACTGTCACATTCTAATTTGTTATATCCTTTGGCTCCTGCTGGAATCCAAGCACAATACTTCATTAGAAATTGGTTACATCATTTTTTCTGGCTGTTCGCACATGCCTGGAACTCTCTCCACACTTAATCTCTACCTCCTTACTTCTCTGGTTTCTTTCCACTCCCAAATAAATCCAGTCTTCTACAGGAAGCCTTTCCCAACCTCTCTTTAATTCTAGTGACTTTGCTTTAATTATTTCCTATTTATCCCATAAATATTTGTATATATTTATTTGCTTTTTTCTCCCCCATTAAATTTTGAGCTCCTTCAGGACAGAGACTTTTTTCCTTTTCTTGTTTGTCCTGCACATAACACAGTGTCTAGCCTATAGTAAGAAATATTTATTGACTGACATAATCCCAAAAGAAAAGCCAAAAGAAAATAGATCCAAGGGTCTCAGAAGGAAAATATGGTCAAAGTTTGAGGGCAGAGGGTCCACACCAAGCCAGCTGGTAGTTCTGTTTTGTGGTGTTATTGGGCTGGCTACATCCTATTCTGTAGTGAAAACTGTGGATTTGAACACCATGCATCCCAAGTCTAGGCCCTGACCCGCCTCTCCTCCCTTGAACTTTCTTTTGCAGCCAAGGTTTTTTTTAATCTCTTTTGTCCATAGCATTGATCATCATATAATTTACCTTGTACTTCCTGACACTGTTCTTATAGACCCTTTAAGTTTTTCCTTCAACCTGAATTTATCAAACAGTTATTAAATAATTCCTGCTCACAGAGCAATATGCCAAATTCTGGAGAATGATACTAATTCCTAACTTCCTTCAAGAACACAGTATTATGATCACTTTCACCAATACTTTGATCTGGTACCTGGCCTTCAATCCCACAAACAGTGATGGTGGATCATCTTTTCTATACACTAATATTCTTTGGATAATGCAATCTTAACTAGTTGAGTCAAGATCGTTAGGAGTCTGAGCATGAGAGCTATAAGTTATATCCCAGTATCCAAAGATATTAAGTGAACCAGCAACTGGGGTGTTATTAGATTTATATGTATCTTTCAGTGAATCTGGCAGAGAACCAGGGAGGTCAGGTGCCTTCTTTTATCATCACTGCAGGCAAAGACAACACTAGAAACAAATAATAGCACCTTTGGTGTAGGACTGAAGGGAGTACAACCTCTCATTTTACAGATGAGGAAATGGAGTCCAAGAGAGGTTATACAGGTGTTAAATGACAGAGGAAAGATTTAAACCTAGGTCCTGTGACTTCAAAGCCACTAACTCTCTCTTTCCATCAGCAGTTCTGCTTAATTGGACTCTCAGAACATCATGCCTCACACAAGATAAGCTGATTATCTGAAATCTTATTATCATTTTAATGACTTTTTGGATATCATTTAAAATTGCTTTCTAGAACAGCTGGACCACTTCAGAGCCTCAATAACATTCCATGGTGTGCCTGTCCTCCAACATCCTATCCAATAATTTTCATTTTTTGTCATCTAACTGATAGGTATAATGTAGAACCTCAGAATTGTTCTAATTAGAATTTTTCTAGTTATTAATGATTTGGAGTATTTTATGACTGTTCATGGCTTGAATTTCTTCCCTGAGAATTACCCATTCTTGTCCTTTGTCCCTTTATATCTAATGGGAGATGGCTGTCATTCTTACATATTTAAATCAATTCCTTATATTTCTTGGATATCAGATACCAAGGAACATGACATGGCTAGTTCACATATACATTTCTGACACTGATAGTTCCAACCTACCATTCAAGTCTTTACCACCCCCGTAGAGCTTCTCTCTCCTTTTCTCTAGTTTCCACAGCACAAAAAAATTTCCTTACACAGGTAGATATATTCAGCATTCTCTGAATCAATCAGGAGTCAGGTCTCCCTCCACATAAGGAACACATAGCACAGGTTGTCCCTTTGCAAAACTACCCTAACCTGGGCAGAAGTAGGGTTAAATTTCTTTTTGGAGTGTTTTCCATTGCTCATTTCTCTAAAAAAATCCTACTAAAAAGTTTACTATAAGTGCAAATTTTTCTGGAAAAGAGACAACAGAATACACACACACATGCATGTATGTATGTATATATATATATATATATATATATATATATATATATATATATATATCAAGGAACATGTACACGACAAAAAATTCAAGTCAGTTCCTTGCCAAGTTTGTAGCAATAAACTAGCCAAAATATATTAATAAATCTAATATTAGATTTTTACTACATTTGGAAAACTGATTCACAATGTAAAAGTTTCTCAGGGCCTTAGACCTAGAAATGTTAAAATTATCTAGAAGCAGAGAAATATGTATGCTTTCCTTCTCATCAATAAAAAAGTTTCTATATGCATTTTGAATGACTAAACAACCATTTTATATTGTGAATTTATTAAAGAATCAGACAACTTTGAATTTTGTAAAAATGAGGAAGCTTCTTGATTCTTTATTTCAGTAGTCCTCTTTTTCTTTTGCATCCAAAAGTTTTCTACTTTTTACCCACAGCACAGCCTTTCTTTACTTTGCTCATATATTGGTTTCAAGTCAAATAGCCTCCTTTCTTTCCAAAACCAGTGAAGTCCATGTTGGTGGTTTGCCCTGGTTTGGTTTGAAATGTTTCTAGGGGCCAAGGGTGAGGAGGAGGAAAAGTTTAAGGAGGAGCAACCATACTCACTTAAACCTCATCATTCAGTTCATTGTATTGAGCACTTGCCATATATTAGAGACTATCCTTTTCTGGGTTCTGTAGAGACAAGGACAAAAAAAAAATAGTCCTTATTCTCAAGTAGCTTATATTCTTTTTTTTTTTTTTTTTGGCGGAGCAATGAGGGTTAAGTGACTTGCCCAGGGTCACACAGCTAGTAAGTGTCAAGTGTCTGAGACCAGATTTGAACTCAGGTACTCCTGAATCCAGGGCCGGTGCTTTATCTACTGCGCCACCTAGCTTCCCCTCTCATATTCTACTAAAAGGGGAAAAAAGGTGCATCTGTGTATACAAAATACATCCAGAGGGGATGTCAACTAATATTGAGAGTCAGAGGAGAGCACTAACAATCGGAGATGTTAGAAAAAGCCCCAAATAGTAGGTAGTATGAGTGATGCTTTAAAAGAATTAGGGATTCTGTATGAGGTATAAATGAAGAATTCCTTTAGTTTATATATAGTAATAATAATGATGATGATGATAGTGTTTACATATACACAAAATAATTTTATTTACCTGCTATCTATAATATTCTTCAATCATGATATTGCCTATTTTTGTTCCCTAAATGCCTGCAGGTCACTAAACCATTTTATGTACTACTATACCTGCTCTTAATATTCTTTTATTAATGGAAATGCATAGGTTCCTACTACCTAGTCTGTTCATTTTTTTTTTTTTACTATTTATTGTCCTAGGCTTGGGATCCCTAAAGTTTATAAGTTATGAAAATAATCTTCATTTCTTCCTTTATATCTAGCTTCCTAAATGGGAAGACATTTGAATTAAACTTGAAAGGGTGGGATTTATGGATCTACAGATAAGAAAGATTTTGATAGTTTTATAAAGAATAGATTGGAGGATGGGGAATGGATATAGGAAGGCCCATTAGGAAACTATTGGAATTATACTGGTAAAGATGTAGATTTCAGGGTAGTAGTTGAAGCCATTGGGGTAAATGAGATTGCCATGAATAATTGTATTTAGAGAGGGCCAAGGATATCCCTTTTAAGAGGTTGTAAAAAGGAAGAGTAGCCAGTGAAGAAGACAGAGAAAAGATGATTAGAAAGGGGACAGAGAAGAAGTGATTAGAGAGGTGAATTAGGAGAGTATGATATCTCTAACACCACAGGGAGGGAGAGTATCTAAAGGTAAATGGTGAGGAGTGTTAAAAAAAACTGTGAGGGACAGCTAGGTGGCGTAGTGGATAGAGCACCTGGAGTCAGGAGGACCTGAGTTCACATCCGGCCTCAGACACTTAACACTAGCTGTGTGACCCTGGGCAACTCACTTAACCCCAGTTGCCTCACCAAAAAAACAAACAAACAAACAAAACTGTGAAAAGGTTAAGGGTGAAAACTTTAAAAGGTCATTAGATTTGGTAATTAGGAGGTAATTAGAACAAATTTAGTAAAATTGTATGGTGGAAGCTCAGTCCTATGGTGTTGAGGAAAGAGAATAGTAAAGAAGTGGGTATGTTTAGGATGGACAGCTTTTTCATTAAATTTATCAGTAATGGAGAGGAGAAAGATGGAGTGTTTTCTAGATGGGCTAAAAGAGTTAAGAAAAACTTTTTAAGGATTAGAAAAACCTAAGCATGTTTATTTATTTAGTCATTCATTCGCTCATTCATTCATTCATTCATTTTGTCAGGGAAATGAGGGTTAAGTGACTTGCCCAGGGTCACACAGCTAGTAAGTGTCAAGTGTCTGAGGTCAGATTTGAACTCAGGTCCTCCTGAATCTAGGGCCAATCCTTTATCCACTGTGCCACCTAGCTGCCCCCAAGCATGTTTATAGATGAGGAAATGGCCACTGATAAGGAAAAAATTGAAAATTATGAAAAATAAGATCACTGCTGGAGCAAGGTCCTACAGGATGTAGGAAAGAATAAGATCAAGGGTGTTGTTAGAGTAACTAGAATTTTATTTCTTATCTAATTGGAGAGAAAGAGACTAATATAATTATGATTGGCAGCTAGGTGGCATAGTGGATAAAGCACTGGCTCTGGATTCAGGAGAACCTGAGTTCAAATCCAGCTTCAGACACTTGACACTTACTAGTTGTGTGACCCTGGGCAAGTCACTTAACCCTCACCGCCCCCACCCAAAAAAAAAAAAAAAGATGTAATTATGATAAGGTTTGATTAATAGAGGAGGCAGCAAGTTTAGGGAATCCATATCAGATGATCTCAGTGAAGTGAGAGGCTAGATCACTTGCTATTAATGTATTATTACTATATGGGCTATTGAGAAAAATGGAAAATTTTGGAATGTTCATTGTGGATAGGTTTGTACAATAATAGCAAGGTCCCAGCTAAGCCTTTGTATAATTATCTTTTTTTTTTTACTTTGAACTAGATTTTCATCATTATAGTGAACTCCCAACGAGGAAAATTTTCTATCAATGCAGATCAATACCTGCTCCATCACTTAGAATCTATGAGTTACCTAGGGCACTAATAAGTTAAGTGATTTACCCAGGATCATACAACCAGTATTTACCAGAAGTAGGTCTTTCTTTGCTCAGGCCTTCCTGACTCAGAATCAGAAGTAAATTTATTTCCCTCACTATTATCGTTTTAGTGGTTATTTCCTCCTGCAACTCATTTAACTTTTCTTTTAAGAATTTAGATGCTATAGTATTTGGCACATATATATTTGGTATTGATATTCATTTTCTGTTTTAGCAAGATTTAGTTTCCCTGTTTTATCTCTTAGGTCTTTTTTAAAATTCTTCTCTGTGTGAGATTATGATTGCTACCTCATGCCCTTTTTACTTCTGCTGAAACATAATAGATCATGCCCAGCCTCTTATTTTAACTCTGTGTGAATCTTTAATCAAGTGTATTTCTTGTGAACAACATGTTGTTGGATTCTGGTCTCTAATCCAGTCTCCTATCCTCTTCTGTTTCGTGGGTGATTTCTTCCCATTCCCAGTCACAGTTTTTATTACTAACTGTGAATTTCCCTCCATTGTATTCTCTCGTGCTTTTCCTTCTCTTTTATTTAATTCTATCTTTAGAAATTTTTTGCTTCTACCTACTGTCTCCCTTAATCTATTCCCTTCTAAATTCCCATCTCTTTCTCTTAAACATTTACTCTCCTACTGTGTTGAATATATTATGTATTTTCCCTTCTTTAACCATTTCAAATGAAGATAGCACACTGCCTCTCTCCTATTATTTTTGTTTGGTTTTTTTTGTGGGGCAATGAGAGGTAAGTGACTTGCTCAGGGTTACACAGCTAGTAAGTGTCTAGTGTCTAAAGTCAGATTTGAACTCAGGTCCTTGTGAATCCAGGGCCAGTGCTTTAATCCACTGTACCACCTAGCTGCCCCTTCCTATTATTTTGAGTATGTAAAATTAGCTCAGTTTTGCTTTTCTTTTTTTTTTTCTTTCTTCCTTTAGTATTCAGTGGCCATGGAGCCAGAGTAGAAAAAATGGGATGGAAGCTTGGAGCTGGGGTGATTAATAAATGATACAATTTCACAGATCATAAATGAAAGCCAAAAGAACAAGGAATTATAGGACAGCAGCTAGGGAAGCGTTAACATTACAAATGTTCAAGGTTAGGCCTAAAGGTATGGGAATCCTCAGCAGAGGAAATAGACTGATAGAATAGAAATAAGTCAAGGGAGTAAAGGTTATCATAAAGGTTAAAAGTAGATCAGTTGTCACTGAGTATGAGTTAAGGAAAGATAGGAGATTTCAGTTAGAAAATGGAACTTTTGGGGCAGCTAGATGGCGCAGTGGATAGAGCACTGGCCCTGGAGTCAGGAGTACCTGAGTTCAAATCCGGCCTCAGACACTTAACACTTACTAGCTGTGTGACCCTGGGCAAGTCACTTAACCCCAATTGCCTCACTAAAAAAAAAAAAGAAAGAAAGAAAATGGAACTTTAAAGTTCCAGGTTTTAGAGTCTATACATTTCTGAGAGATTCTAAGATCCAAGGAGTGGCCATGTTGTTGTTCTGAAGTGGTATGAAAAAGAGAGTCCTTTGAGTTAAAGGTGCAAGCTCAAGAATTGAGAAGTCAGGGTAATTTAAAAGGTTGTTAATGTATATTGAATTATCTAAGCATAAAATAAGATATTAACTTCCTTTAAAATTTTGGAAAACAACTAGGCAATCAGTTGACAAGAACAATAGGAATAGAGAAAAAGTTTTACAAGATCATTATTTAGACCTCCTTTCCCCCAGAGAGGGAAAGTCATTGAGGTTATGGTATTAGAGGAATGGTCTGGAAATAACCGATTAACTTATTCTTCCCTCGAGGAGTACGCTTATCCTTCATGACAGTCTTGTGAATCAGGAACCATAATTGGAAGAGTATTCAACAGTGGAGGTTTGCAAAATATGTATTCTCAGAGTAGAGCCTGATTTCAATCAGAGCAAGGAAGTCGATTGAAGTAAATAGTTTCAGAATGTTAGGGGAGCTCTCTGAGAAGAGAGAAGAGGTTCCAAAGGGCATGGTGAGATGGGAATTGTTTGTAACTGGGGAATAGTAGGGATAATTAATGTCTTATCCTATCTTGTCCAATAGTTGGAGAGATGTAGGCTAGATAATATTAAGACAAAATTGAATGGCCGAACCAGAAGGATAGTTAGTTATTAATTATTTGAGGTCTCCTGTGGAGTGATGTTTGCCCGTTTGTTTAGTATTTTTTATTAATGACTTGAATAAAAGAAATGAATACCAGTTTTGTACGTGACACAAACTTAGGAGGGATAAAATAACATATCACATTAATCATGATTCATCTACCTCCTTTAGAAGTCTGGGGTATTGGTCCTTTCGGTCCAAGCTGTAACAAGTGGCTGTGCAGACAGCAACGAGTTCCTCAGCTTTCTTTTTCCAACTTTCCCCATCCATAACCATGACGGAACAGGCCATCTCCTTTGCCAAGGACTTTCTGGCTGGTGGCATTGCCGCTGCTATCTCCAAGACTGCGGTGGCCCCCATCGAGAGAGTCAAGCTACTATTGCAGGTGCAGTACAAAGGCATAATGGATTGTATAGTCCGAATTCCAAAGCAACAAGGGATGCTTTCCTTTTGGCGGGGTAATTTAGCAGATGTCATCAGATATTTCCCCACCCAGGCCCTTAACTTTGCCTTTAAGGATAAGTATAAGCAGGTGTTTTGGGGAGGAATGGACAAGCACACACAATTTTGGAGGTATTTTGCTGGCAATCTTGCCTCTGGTGGTGCAGCTGGAGCCACTTCTCTCTGCTTTGTCTACCCCTTGGATTTTGCGAGAACCCACTTGGCAGCTGATGTTGGGAAATCTGGCACTGAAAGAGAATTTAAAGTCCTGGGAGACTGCCTTGTGAAAATCACCAAGTCTGATGGAATTCATGGCTTGTATCAAGGTTTCAATGTCTCAGTGCAGGGTATCATTATCTAGAGAGCAGCCTACGTTGGAATCTATGATACAGCAAAAGGTATGCTCCCAGATCCGAAGAACACTCATATTGTGATAAGTGGGATGATTGCACAATCAGTGATGGCTGTAGCAGGTGTCGTTTCCTATCCCTTTGATACAGTAAGGCAGCGAATGATGATACAGTCTGGGCACAAAGGAGCTGATATCATGTGCACTGGGACAATTGACTGCTGGAAGAAGATTGCTAAAGATGAAGGTGGCAAAGCTTTCTCAAGGGTGCCTGGTCCAATGTTCTTAGAGGCATGGGTGGAGCTTTCCTGCTTGTCCTGTATGATGAATTGAAGAAAGTAATCTAAATACATCCTAACTAAAAATGGAACCAGTGAATATAGATCATGTAGAATACTTAACCATACTTAGCAATTTGGACCACTGACCTTCAAGAAATTCCTGTTGTCTTTTTATCCAGGCCAGATCATGTTTGTAGAGGAGCCAAGGAAAGCTCTTAGAAAAAGGGACTCATTTATTATGATCCATTATTCACACAGTGGGGCTGATGATGATTCAGTATATTGATTCTATTGGTTTTGGGGAAAATAACAGTTATTGTGGGTCCAAGGATGCAGATCAATTTAGACCATCTAGTTTAAATGCTTTTTTGTAAGACCATAAATTTGTGTTTAAGTATTTTTTTTAAAAATCATGTCTCCCATTTGTGCTTAAGTACATATATATTGCACGGCTGACTATTTGGCCATTATGATGACCTGTTATGGGCATTCTGCTGTATAACAATAAATACACAGAAGACTCTAAAAAAAAGAAGTCTGAGGTATTAATATAATACACAGATAGAGAATTGCAAAGTTGCATCTAAGAAACTTTATTGTTTCACATTTGATCAATCTCAGTCATGGGAGGAGAGAGTGGTTTATTATTAAAACTTAATTCGGTTTTTTATATGTCTCATAAGGCCTCTCTTATCTTCCCTATGTTAAACACAAGCATCATCCCATCCAGATGTTAATGATTGCAGCATTATAGAAGTTTCATATTTGGACTAGGAAAATCATAATAATATGAGTAATTAGGACATAGTAAATAGTAGATTGATCTTGTATTCAAGAAGAGCTGGATTCATGACATATTTCTGATATGTAACCACTAGCTTTGTAACTACTAGCAAGTCACTTAATTTCTCACTGCCACAAGCAACTCTTTAAGAAGGTAAGTTACAGGGGCAGCTAGGTGGCGCAGTGGATAGAGCACCAGCCCTGGAGTCAGGAGTACCTGAGTTCAAATCCGGCCTCAGACACTTAACACTTACTAGCTGTGTGACCCTGGGCAAGTCACTTAACCCCAATTGCCTCACTAAAAAAAAAAAAAAAAGAAGAAGAAGAAGAAGGTAAGTTACAGATAATTTACTGATCTGAATTAGCATATGGAATTTCTATACTGAGAATTAATTACACTAATGATATCAAGGGTATGGACAAAGAGATATCATTTAGTTATCTTCTATTTCCGTGGTCATTGTTGTCTCTCTCCATTCAGTGAAGAGCAGCCTATGTCTCCTGATCCTTTAAATAAAATGTTTTCAATAGTCTATTCTTTATTAAATGATTTTTATTGATTTGTTTTTCTATCATGTATATTTCTCATTCATCCTGCCCTTATCAAAAAACTTTTTTTTTAAAAAGAGAGAGGAAAAAAAAGATCTAATATAAAGAGAAAAAACTGTCCATCAAAACTAGCTAATACATAAAACAGTCTAATATTATCAGGAAAGTGTTTCACATCCATAATTTCTCATTTCTGCAGAAAAGGGGCATTTCTCCTTGTATCTCTTCTTTGATGTCATGCTTGATTATTATACTTTGACAGCATTCAATTCGATCCTTCTGTTGTTGTGGTTTCCACATATGTTGTATAGTCCTATATATTATTTTTCTGCTTCTGCTTCTGCTTCACCTTTTATTGGTTCATAATCTTATCTAGGTTTTTCCATTGTCATATTCATCATTTTTTTACACCATAGTAATATTTCATTACATCTATATTCTACAACTTGTTTAGCCATCCCTGGTTGTTGGGAATATACTTTGTTTCCAATTCTTTACAACTAAAAAAAGCTCTGTTTTAAATATTTTTGGTGTATCTGAGGCCTTTAAAAAATCATTGACCTCCTTGGGATGTATAATTATTATTGACTCAGAGAGAATTGGGATATTAATCAATTCTCATAATTCCATATTTCTTGGACTATTTCACAGGTGTAGCAATAGTACATTAGCATGCTCATCTTTCCTTAATTCCTCCAGCTCTACTAATTGGCTAGGTTTTAAATGAAACCTAAGAGCCTTTTAAATTTTTTTCATTTCTCTTAATAGTAATTTAGAATAGTATTTCACATATGTAATAGTTTTCAATTCTTTTAAGATCTCTTCGTATCTTTCGACCATTTAACTATTGTGGAACAGCTTTTGGTCTTATATGCTACTGTTTCTTGCAAGTTGCTTATATATTTGGATATTAGACACTTAGAGATCACCTAGACACTCAGATTTTTGGAACAAAGACTTGTTTTTCCTCAGTAAATAACTTTCTTATCCATTGTGTTAATTTTCCCTATGCAAAAACTTTTTTTTTGGTGGGGCAATGACAGTTAAGTGACTTGCCCAGGGTCACACAGCTAGTGTCAAGTGTCTGAGGCCAGATTTGAACTCAGGTCCTCCTGAATCCAGGGCAGGTGCTTTATCCATTACGCCACCTAGCTGTCCCTAGGCAGCTTTTAAAAGCTTTTAAATTTCATGCAATTAAAATGACATATTTTATCTTTAACCTGGTTTTGTTTAAAAAATCAAATGCCTCCTAGCCATAACTTTTAAAAGTACCTAATCTTATTCTCTTGTTTTATTAATATGAATTAATATTTAAGTCATGTATCTGTTTTGAATGTATTGTGATATAGCTATACCACTATTGGTATACCAAAATAATATATTTTTAAAAACAAAACTTAACACAATTATTGTAAATATCATTTACAACAAGAGTTAAATATGTTTCATCAATTTTCTGGGTCCATCAAATGTTTATTCCTTAATAATATTTTATTGTTACATTTTATTTTTACATCACCTTTATTTCCTGTTCTCCCCCATCCTGTGCAATGAGCTCTATTTTGTAATAAAGAATAAAAAGCAAGAGGAAAGAAAAAGCAGTTCAGTAAGATTAACCAGAACATTAAACCAGTTTGAAAGCTATGTAATATTCCACATTCACAGTCCCCCAGCTCTTCAAAGAAGATAGGACAATGCATTTTCTTTTACATAATATTAATTTTCTGTTTTTTAAAAATCAGTTCAACAAAACTAACAAATCAGTTTAGTTTAAAAATATATATAGCATTCGGGGCAGCTAGGTGGTGCAGTGAATAGAGCACCAGCCCTGGAGTCAGGAGGACCTGAGTTCAAATCCAGCCTCAGACACTTGACACTTACTAGCTGCGTGACCCTGGGCAAGTCACTTAACCCCAATTGCCTTACCAAAACCAAAACAAAACCCCAAAAAAAGTATATATAGCATTCAACATCAATAGTTCTTGCCTTTAAAAAGAAAGGTGAGAAGTACATTCTTACATCTCTTTGGTGCCAAGCTTAGTCATTATATACATATTCTCATCCTTTCTCTAGTGCCAAGCTTGGTTGTCATAACTATATAGTGTTTAAATTTGTATCTTCTTCTAATTAACATTGTTGAACTCCTTAAATATGTTTACTTAGTTCTAAGCTTATTTCACTTTGCATCAGTTCATATGTTTTTCCATGCTTCTCTGAATGCTTCAAATTATTTTTTCTTATATGCCAGAATTTTTTAGCCATTTCCCAAATTATTTGCATCAACCTTGTTGCCAGTTCTTTGCTGCCACAAAAAGTGCTGCTGTAAATGGAGGATATAACTAGTAGTAATAATATTATCTATTTTATCTTTTGGGATCATATATAAGCCTGGTTTGATTAAGATCTTTCATATATATTTTGAGCTTTTATGTAAGTTTTTTCTTTAAACCTAATTATCAGCTTTCTCAGCAGTTCTTGTCAAATAATTTCTGTTACTATGTTTCAGATTATTGAACACTGAGTTATTGAGATTGTTTCTGATTCTTTCTTAACTAATCTCTTCCACAGATGTGCTTTCTATTATTTAACCAATACAAAAATGTTCTGATGATTGCAGTTTTATAATATAATTTAAATCTGAAAGCACTATTCCCCCTTTATTCTATTTTTTAAATTTCCCTTGACATTCTAATCCTGTGTTTCTTCAAAGTGAATACAGTTATTTTGCTTTGCTTTAGATTTGTATTATATGGCATCTGTAAATTAGATAATGTCATGACATTATGTTGGAGCAGCCCAACCACAAACATATTTAAGTCACTCTTTATTTCTTTAATGATTGTTTAATAGTTATTTGGGGTGTGCCTAGGTAGATTAGGTAGATGTGAGTTTTGTAGGTATTTTTTAAACAACCTTCCCTTTTTTTTCCTTCCTGGATTTTGTTATTCTTATATGCCATTTTGGGGGGTTGATTTATTTTGTAACTTTAAACATTACAGAAGGTGTTTATTTCGTTAGTGAATTTCCTTACTGATTCTCCAGGACTTTATAAAATAAAATGCCATTTTCAGCACATAGGGATGATTTTGATTTGTCTTTGATGATATTAATTTTCTTAATGCTATAACCAGCATTTCTAGAATTATGTCAACTGACAGTAAAGGATGAAGATATCCTTGTTTGGTTGTCATATTTTTGGAAAATTTTCCATCATATCCTTGTTGCATATAATCTGGTTTTTTGTTTTATATATTGTTATTATATTAAAAATGACCCCTCTTTTTACCTATACTTTGTAGGGTCTGGGACACAAATGAAAGTAGGTCAGGGACTTTTTCTGAATCTATTAATATTATCTATGATGTGGTGGGGGTTTTGTTGT
Organism: Dromiciops gliroides; assembly: GCF_019393635.1. NCBI lineage: Eukaryota > Metazoa > Chordata > Mammalia > Microbiotheria > Microbiotheriidae > Dromiciops > Dromiciops gliroides. The sequence goes on from NC_057861.1 coordinate 480,525,698, forward strand.
TGTTTTTGACATGATTAATTATTTTAATTGTCTTCCTTTTGTTGGACCATCCTTAAATCCGTGGTTTAAATACAATGTAATCATAATGAATATTTTGCTGGAATTTTATTTAACTTTATTCACTAGTGACATATATCAGTATTTCTATGTCTTTGCTTTACCTTCAAGTATAACTTTTTTTTTTGCTTTATCCTTTGGGTAGCTAATTCAGGTACTAGGATTATACTTGTTTTATAAAAGGAGTTTGTCAAAGTGTTTTTGTTCTCAATTTTTGAGAAAATTTTTATGGCCTAAGCATTAATTGATCTTTAAATGTTTCTTTTACAGATTTAGGATTCTTTTACAAACCTACCTGTTCCAGAGGTTTTTCTTAAGATCTTTACTTCTAGTTCATTTTCATTTCCTTAGACAAGGTTGTTTAAAATATCTTTTTTTAATATTCTCTTAATTTAGGTACTTTATGGTTTTAAGTCCATTTTTCTTTTAAATTCTCAACTTTACCAGCATGTGTGTAGTAGCTTCAAAAGTTCTTTTTTTATATTTCTCTGGTTACCAGATCTTGTTTCTATCTCCACAGGATCTCATATACTTCTCTTCTCTACTTAAACATCCTAGTCTAGAATCTTATCTAGTCCCTGCTGGACTATTGATATAGCCTCTCTCTTATATTGTGTCTCTGCCTCAAGCCTCTTTCCATTACAATCCATTTTCTATACAGCTGCCAAAGTGATTTTCTAAAAGCACATATCTGATCATTGTCACCCCCATCTTCAATAAACTCCTTTGATTTCTTATTACCTTTAGAATAAAATATAAAATCTGTTCTTTGGCTTTTAAAACTCTTCACAATTTGACCCTTACACCTGCCTTTCAAACCTTATTTCACACCTCTCTCTCTCTCTCTCTCTCTCTCTCTCTCTCTCTCTCTCTCTCTCTCTCTCTCTCTCTCTCTCTCTCTCTCCACACACACAGATACACACATTCACTCATGCTAAATAGTCCACAAAAACTGGCCTTTAGACTCTTCTTCAACTATACTATTTGACTGCCCATTTCTGTGTCTTTGCACTGCCGTCTGCTATGCCTGCAATACCCTTCTACCTCTTGAAATCTCTAATTTTCTTCAAGACTGAGTTCAAGCCAAACTTATACACAAGATTTTTCCTGGTTCCTTCCCCCTATACATACACCAATTGATAATAACTGTCCCCCAAGGTTACCTTTTACCTATTTTATATATTCCTAAACAATGTACATATTATCAACCCCCCCCCCATTAGAATATAAGTTCCTTCAATTCAAGGGGTATCTCCCTTTTTGTCTTTCCCTATTACCTAGCACAGTGCCTGGTGCATAGTAAATGCTTAATAAATTCTTCTTGATTGATTGATTAATCATAAATTTAATCAGAAAATGATAAATCTAGGATCAGAAATTATTTAAGAGGCCCTCTAATCCAACCTCTTATCTTAACTAAAGAAACTGAAGTACAGGGAATTTAAATGGCTTTGCCAGAATTATAAAGGTAATAATCATCAGAGATGAAATTTGAACTCAGGTGCTCTAACACCAGAGCCAGTGCTTTTTCTACTATACCATATACTATAGCCTAATTATGCAATCCTTTTTATTAATAAAAATATTTAATATATCCAATAAATAAAATGTAAATGAATCTTTTTTCTTTAGAGTAATGTCAAGCTTATTAATAGAAATCCTTACAGTAAACTATATGACTTCTAAGCATGACTGTTCTGTAGTGATCTCATTTTTAGATGGACACCTACATTTTAAAGTGACCATTAACTTATAAAACAGAGATTCAATTTGTTTCTTACAGAGCAGAAAGCATAGGAAACATCACAGCCCCTTGTAATTTGAGGTGTAATTGCTCTCGCTCATTTTATTATCCTGTCTGTGGAAGAGACAGTCTCCAGTATTTCTCTCCCTGCATTGCAGGTTGTACGTCTTCAAATACAATAGACCATCAAAAGGTAATTCATTTTTAAACTATTTCTTCAGCATCAGTGAGGAAATATCTTTTCAGCATATTTTTAGTGCTTGGAATCTACCATATTTATGTGGACATCTATTTTGATTAGCTTTTTTTTTTAATTTACCTTTCTTCTTTGTTGTTATGTAGTATTACCAAAGCCATATTATAGAGCAACAAGTTGAGAGTAGTAATGCAAGAGAAATATGTTTTCAAGGTTGGGTTATTTTCCTCTGCCCAGGTTTTCAACATTTTAGTCCAGGAAAATTAACAGCAATTAGTCCATCTACAAGCATTTATTTAGCTACATACCAGGCACTTTGCTAAGCACTGAGAACCCAAAGAAATCCAGAAGACAGCTCCTGTTCTGAAGGAATTCACAATCTAATAGGGTGACAACATGTAAACAATTACAAGATATAGATAGATAGATGGATGGATGGATGGATGGATGGATAGATAGATAGATAGATAGATAGATAGATAGATAGATAGATAGATAGATAGATAGATAGATAATAGGATAAATTGGAGATTATCAATAGAGCAATACTTGATACTAGCAATAAGTGACATCAGGAAAAGCTTCACGTAGAAAGTGGGATTTTAGTTAAGCCTCTGAAGCCAGGGAAGGCAAAAAGTAGAAATTATAAGAGAGAAAATTACAGGCATGGGAAAAAAGTTTATGTTTGATCCTATAGATAATTGGGAGCCATTGGATTTTACTGAGTGTGTGTGTGTGTGTGTGTGTGTGTTTGTGTGTGTGTATGAGAGAGAGAGAGAGAGAGAGAGAGAGAGAGAGAGAGAGAGAGAGAGAGAGGGAGGGAGGTGATTATGGTAAGACCTACACTTCAGGAAAATCACTTTGATAACTGAATGAATGATGGTGAATTGGAATAAGGACAGATTAGAGGCAGGCTGATTAGAAGACTATTGTAGTCACCAAGTTAAAGGGCTGTCATGGCCTGGATCAACATATGAGTTGAGATAAAGAGATAACATGAGAGATGTGAAGGAAGAGATAACAAAATTTGACAACAAATTGGATATACAATTTCTACTGCCTCACATTTAAAGTCTGTCTCTCTGGAACCACTGAGACATTTTAAGCAGGGAAGTGATATTGTCAGGCATCTGCCTTAGAAACATGATTCTGGCAGCTGACTGAAGAATGGTTTGGAGATGAGAGAGATTGAAGGAAAGAGTCCATTTAGAAAGTAGTTATACTAGCTCAGGCAGGATATAAAGGCTTCAATTTAGGGATCAGCTTTGTGACTAGAAATAAAAGGAATAGTTGTAGGAATCTTGGGAAAACAGAACTGACAAATCCAGATAAATGATTATATGTAGGGAGTAAAGCAGAGCAAAAAGTAAAGGATAATTCTGAGGTTGCTAAATGTAGGTGACTTGAAAGTTAGTGGTGCTCTCAATAATAATGAAGTTTAGAAGAGACATTAATTGAAGAAAATGTGAATAGGACATGGAAATTAATTAATTTTGGGAAATGTTGAGTTTGAAATATCTATAGTGCATCCAAATAGAGATATCCAAACAGACAATTGTTGTTGTGGGTCTAGAATTAAGAGGGAAATAGAGAGTGCATATGTGTGTGTGTGAGAGTGTGTGTGTGTATGTATATGTATGTGTATGTATATGTATGTGTATGTATGTGTGTATATATATGATTGGGAGTCATCTTCATTGAAGTGATGGAACTCATAAAAACTGATGAGATTATTGAGAAAATATAGAGAAGAGAAATGAAGAAAGAAAGGAAAGGTTAGGGCAGACAGAAGAGGGTCCAGAATAATAACTTGGGAAAGAATGAGATTATGGTGCACAAAATGCATAATTATTCATTGTGTAACAATTAGAATGATGCCACTTGCTGGAGACTTACTGTAGGAAAGCTCCACCATGAGGAGAAAGCATCTGAGGGCAAGCCATGTGGCTTTTCTTTGGCATCAGGAAGTGACGTTTGCTTGTGGGAGGAAGAAGGGGTGAGGCTGATTCTCTTGCTTTTTTTCACCAGGACTCTCATGGAGAGCGGAGCAGGAGAACTGTAGCTCCCCGAGACAGATAGCTGAATCCAGGCCTCTTTCTCTCTCTCTTCACCAAATTCTTATTCCCCTTAATAAATGCTTAAAAGTCTGACTCTTGCTAAAGCTTATAATTTATTGGCGACTACTCATTAGCTATTTTAGAAAGACTAGCTAGAATTTTAGCCCTTTACAATTGATACTTCCAGTTCCCCCCCACCTGTCAGTACATTTTCAGGCTATTATCACTACTCCAACTTTGCTTTCCTCTCTTTCTAACCTAGACTCTATAGTTAGTTAATTCTACTCTACATTGTCCTCCACTCTCAAATATCTCAACCCCTTATCCTATTGACATTCATCACTTGTCAAATTCACCCCTGGATTTCTCCCACCATCTGCCTTCTCTGCCCCAACTCATATGGTTGCACACAACTCTATTGACTACATGAATCATAAATTCATGTGATCTAACTTCAACTGGTCACTTACTGCTACAAGGGAATCCTTTTATTCTTCTGTAACCGATTCCCTCTTGAACTACATAGAAACTATTCAGAATGTTTTCTTTTCTCCTCAAGCCTCCCACCCATCTTCTCTCACCTCACTCACCTGAAAACCTTACCCCTTACTTTAGTGATAAAATTGAGTCTATTTGGACTTCTACTTATTCCATTCTCTTCATTTCAAAGCATCTTGTCATCTCCCATTCTCTCTTTCATTCCCATACTCTCTGACAGAGATTGTTTTCTCTTTGCCAAAGGTAAGTCTTCTGTGTGTTCCCTTAACCCCACTGTTTCCTGTATTCTCCAGCAGAGTTTAATTTCATTCATTTTTCATTCATTTTTTGTTTTTTCTCTGTTTCTTACTCCCCTTCCCTACTTACTTTAAATATACCCACATCTCCCCATCCTTAAAAAACACCCTTCATTAGGTCTTCCTATCCTTTAAAACTATGCACCATATCTTTCTTCCCTTCTTCAGCCAAACTCCTTGAAATATCTGCCTGTATTTGTTGTCTTTTCTTCATCACAGTTACTTCTCAACCCTTTGTGGTACAGCTTTGAATCTTATTTTTAAGTTGAAACTACTTTCTACAAAGTTACCAATAATAACTTCTTAATTGCCAAATCTTGTGGTCTTCCCCGCCCCCCCCCCCCAAACTCCTTATCCTTATCATTTGTTACATTTGACACTATTAACCATTATCTTCATTCTAGGCTTTTGTGACACTACACTCATCTGATTTTCTTCCTACTTTATCTAATCAGGGATTTTTTTTCTAGCCTCCCTTCTCTTTTTAATTTATACCCTTTCTTTATTGGCCTTATCAACTCCCATGAGTCTAATTGCCATCCCTATGACAATTATCAAAAAATCAATATATTTAGCCCCAGTCTCTTTAGCCACTGACCTTTAGTCCTTCATCACCAATTGCAGATGGGATACCAAGATATCAAGCTGTACATTCCACAGAAATCTCAAATTCAACATGTTCAAAACAGAAATTATTATATCTGCCTGCCTTTCCACCCCCCTACCCAACTTGTCTTTCCAAACTTTCCTACATTTGTCAACTGTGATGAATAAAATAATTACAAGAGACAAAATTCTGGGTAAATTATAATCAATTTTATCAATCACAACCAATAAGAGACTGACAAAAATGGCTCCATAACCTCACATAGTTCAAAGAGACACGTGGCTACTTCTTCACCTTTTGGACAATAGGTGATCCATTAAACAGCAATCAAATCTCATTGGTTCACATAATTGAAGGTGGCTTACATTAAGATGAAGGACTTAGAGTCCCCTGGATTTGGAAAATATCTGTATAAGGTAGTCAATTCAAAGAATGTAGATCCCACCCAGCTGAGTGCAGCACACTAACTTTCCTTCTTTCTTTCTTTTATTTTTGGTGAGGCAATTGGGGTTAAGTGACTTGCTCAGGGTCACACAGATAGTAAGTGTCAAGGGTCTGAGGCCGGATTTGAACCAAGGTCCTCCTGAATCCAGGGCCAGTGCACTATCCACTGTGCCACCTAGCTGCCCCAGCACACTAACTTTCACTGGGTCTGGTGTGAGACAGTGAGTCCAAATCTGTCGGTAACAAAGGTGAAGACAAAATTATAGCATTAGCAAAAAAAATAAGGGGGAGAGATGAATTTCCCCATGATACTGGTTATTAATAATTATTTCTCACACAAGGAACCATAATTCTTATAAGTCTGCCAAGTTCATAACCCCAGTGTTAGTCTTGATTCTTCTTCCTTATTCACCCATCATATCTAAGAAGTTGCCAAATCTTGCCATATATACCTCCACATCTCTATAATATGACCCTTTCTCTCAGTTCCTACAACTACCATCTTCATTCAGGCCCTCATAAACTCTTACTTAACTTACTTCAATGACATTCCAAATGTTCTCTCTGTCTCAAATCTCTCCATATTATAGTCCACCCTTCATACTGTTGCCAAAATGATTTTCTTACTTACAAATCTGGACATCTTACTTCCCCTACCCAATTTATTACCTCTTTATTAACTCCAGGGTAAAATATAAATTCCTCTGTTTAGCTTTTAAAACCATTCACAAAGTTCAAATTCTTCCAAACTATCTCCATTCGTCATACATTATATTTTATTGCCTATCTCTGTGCTTTTGCAAAGCTATTCCTTATTCCTGAAATATTCTCCGTCTTCAATCCCACTTTAGAATTTCTCTCTTCCTTCAAAAGGAAGCAGGCACCAAGTTCCACATGAGTTCTTTCTTGATGTTCCTTCAACTACTACTGCCTTGCCTCTCAAACTGCTTTGTGTTCTACTAACTTGTGTTTCTAATTTTTAATAATTATTCTATATATAGTCATGTATTTGTTGGCTCCCCCATTAGAAAGAAAGATCCTTATAGGATATTAAAGGTTATTGATTCTAACCTTCTTATTCCAGGTTCATATGGTTATGGTTATTTAGTGCCTAACATAGGATTTGAACTCAGGTCTTTCTGTCTCCAAGCCCAGTGTTCTATAAGTGTGCCACCTAGCTGTATCTTTTTGAGTAGTAATTTTTTCGTTTATTGTATTTGTATTTCTAGTGCCTGTCATATAGTGGGTTCTTTTTTTTTTTTGCAGGGCAATGAGGCTTAAGTGACTTACCCAGAGTCAAACAGCTAGTAAGTGTCAAGTGTCTGAGACTGGATTTGAACTCAGATCCTCCTGAATCCAGGGCCAATGCTTTATCCACTGTGCTACCCATATAGTAGGTTCTTAATAAACTTTTGTAATTGGTGGGCTAATTGATTCGGCAAAGATGATTCAGAAGGATAAGAACCATGAGAGAGCATTGTCCCAGAAACCAAGAACTGCAAGCATATCTACAAGGAAAGGGGTGGTTGACACTACTAGCTATTATGGACAACAGAAAGAGAGAGGACTGAGAACAGGTAGTTAAGAAATATTTCGTAACCTTGGTAAGAGCAATTTTAGGGTAGTACTGGAGTTGTGGGCCAGATTGCAGAGAGTTGTGGATCATAGAACCTCTGAATTAAAAAGAATCTTAGCATCTTTTTGTTTCAACCCTTATATAAACAAGAATCCCCTCAAAACACACCCCAAAACTAGTTATCTAGCCTTTGCTTAAAGACCTCCATGATTCCCCAAGACAGCCACTTTTAGTTTTTAATAGCTCTAATTTGTCTTGCTGCAACTTCTGCCCATTGCTCCTAATTCTTTTCTCTAGGGTCAAGCAAGTACTTCTTCTGTATATAAACATCTTGATGTTTATAATACAGTGCCTTCCCCCCTAAAAATAGCACCCACAATTAAAGACAGTACTCCACATGTTTTCTGAGCTGGTACAGTGACATTATCACATTCCTCACCCTAGACACTGTTATCCCTTTTATACAACTTAAAATTTCACTACTTTTTTTTTATTCTCATATCACTACTTCACTCCCTAGTCATCTTCTCTTTAGTCACCCTGCTTCCTAGATCAGCAACCATGCCCTAGAGGTCTTTACTCTCTCATTTCTGGAACTGTCACCCTGGAGTCCCACTATACTGATACCCACTACGCTAAGATAGGTCTGCTCCCCCAGGGCCTCTTTTTATTTCCTGGTCACCTCTTGAATATCCTCCATGCTGTATCTCCCCCCTCCAGTTAATTTTCATAACTCCACACGCTCTCCTACCTTTGCTCCTCATTCTGTTATCATTCATGCTTTGAGAAACCCCAGCACTGGCTTGCATTGCTCCTACTCATGTCCTACTAAACAGAGCTAGAAGAAGTCATACCATCTTGCTGACTTTGTCCACTATAGACTTACATGATCTAATCTCAGCTGTACTGCAGTACTGTATCAAAGCAATCCCTTTCTTCCCCTCAAATGGATTTTTCCATCTCATTTTCCACAGTGGCTGTTTCAACTTTTTCTCAAATTTCTTACAGTACATCCTTCCCCTCTCATTTGAGGACTTTATTTTATACTTTTCTGAGAAAAAAATGAGACCATTTACTGTGAGCTCCTCTTCTCCTCAATATCATCTTCTTCAATTTCATCATTATCTCCTCCTTTATTCCTCTCTCTAATGAAGAGGTAGCTCCTGTCTTCATTAGAAGCAATCCTTCTATTTATACCCTTAAACACTATCCCCTCCCCTCTTCTCTATACTATTGCTACCACTTTGATCACACCCCTCTCTATGATCTTAAGTCTTTCCCTAACTATTGATTCTTCCACTTGATGTCTACAAACACAGCCTTGTTTTCTAAATTAAAAAAAAAAATCTTCACTGGATCCTACTACCCCCATTAGCTATTGTCCTATAGGTATCCTCCCTTTTTCTTGCAAACTCCTTTAAAAAGCTGTTTATATCCATTGCCTTCACGTCCTTTACTCCTCATTTTCCTCTAAACCCTATAATATCTGACTCCTGGCCTTATTCTGCAATGTTATGCATGATTTTCCAATTTCCAAACTAATGACCTTTTTTAGTTCTTATGTTTCTTAGCCTCTCTATATCATTTGATACTGTTGAGTACTCTCTCATCCTATAGGGATCAGAAGTTTTAAACCTTTTTTTGTATCCTTTTGTATCACTTTTTTGATCCCTTTGGTAGACTGATCAGTCGGGCCCAGTGAATGACCTATTTCAAGAATATTTTTACATATATAAAATATGTCCCTATATTCTTTCATGGAATGTCATCAGCTCCTATGGATTTCATTATCATATCTATGTAGCTGATTCCGAGAACTATTCTTTCTAATCTTAGTATACCTTGTGAGTTCTAGTACTTAATACCAACTAATTTTGTACAGTTGAAACTAGATACCCCCATAGACATCTAAAATTTAACATGTCTAAATCTGAAACTTGTTGTCTTTTCCCTTAAACCCACCCATCTTCCAAACTTTCCTTTGTCAATGAAACCACAATCTTTCCATTCACTCAGGTTCAAAATTTCAGCGCCATCCTCAACTCCTTTCTCTCACTCACCCCACATATCCAAGTAGTCAGTAAGTAAACATTTATTAAGTGTCTACTGTGTGCTATACCTGTGCCAAACCCTGGGGATACAAATATGAAAAAGAAAAATAGTTCCTACCCTCAGGGAGCTCATAATCTAATAAAAGAAGACAACACACAAAAGGAAGCTGGACAGAGCATGATGAAGAAGTACAGAAGAGTGCAGCTAGATGGGAAATGAGGAGATGGTTGGCCTGGACAGTCACCTTAAATGGAAATTCTGGTGGAGCTCCTCTCTCTACCATCCAGTCAGAGGAGCAGAGGATACTGAAGAGGTGAGAGTACCATGTCAAATGCCATCTTGCAGGATAATGAGGTTCCTTATGATCAGGTTCCTAGAGGCATGAGGGAGAAGTCCAGAGGAGGACAACTGGGTGGTAAATGAAGAATTTACTAATTTGTTTCATTTTTATCTCTTTGGTTCTTGCTATCCACCTCTTGGCTCCATTTATCCAGCAATGACTTCAGAACTTCACTGCTTCTCTCTTGTTCTAGAGCAGTAGCTTCCTGGTTTCCCTGCTTCAGGTTTTTCCCCACTCCATTCCAGCCACCAAGTTGATTTCATAAAGCACAGATCTGACCATGTCATCCCTTTACTAAATAAACTTGCATATTTCCCTCATCTCTAGGATCAAGTATAAATTCCCTAGTTCAGCATTTAAAGCTTTTCACAAACTGACTCCATTCTACCCTTTCCAGACTTAATACATATCATTTCCCTCCACACCCTCTATCTTCCAACTATACTGAATTTCTTGCTGTTCCTCATACAAGACATATAATCACTGTCTCAGTGTATTTGTACCTGGTTTTCTTTGTACCTAAGATGTTCTCCCTTCTCACCATCACCATTTGGAATCACTTCTCTCCTTAAAGATTTAGCTCAATTGCCATCTTCTATTTGAGATAGTTCCTTATTTCCCCAACTATTACTACTTTTGTCTCCCCCAAACTCCTACCCAGGTTTTCTTGCTTTTGTTTTGTATGCATTTTGTATATACCTGTATATGTGGATGAATCCTTCCCCATTAGAATATAAGCTCCTTGAGAGCAGGGACTCTTTGTGTTTTCTCTTTATTTGCCTAGCACCTATTATAGTGGTTGGCAAATAGATGCTTGTTGATGGATTGATAATTATATCTCTGTTATCTGGCAACTTGTACTTTAAGAATCTCCTGAGGCCCTGAGAAATTAAATGATTTGCCTAGATACAGAGCCAGTATGTGCCAGAGGCTGGAACTTGAACCCAGATCTCTCTGATTCTGAGAACAGTTCTTTATACACTATACCAGAGTGCCTCTTTTAAATAATAAAAATAGTCGGTTTTGTCTTTTGTGATCTCTCCTTGTTTCAATATTAGTTCTCTTCCTAACCATATTTTTGAAAGGCACCTTTCATTCACCTTTCAATTTTTCATTTAGGTTGTTAATCCATTTGGAGTTTATTGTGTGATATAGATGCATTTTTTATTAAACTTATTTCAACTTTTCCCAGCACTTCTTAATAGGAAATCAATCCCACAATGTTTTGTATTCTTGTTTTTTTAGTAAACTACTGTGTTTGATCTCTTTTGGTCCTTGGTTATCTAATCTGTTCTCATATATATTCCTGTCAATATAACCAATACCAGATAGTTTCATTTCCTGCTTTATAATATACTTTTAAATAGGCCACCTTCATTTCTACATTTAAAAATTTATTTCTAGGCCTTTTGTGCCTTCAGATGACTTCTGTTACTACTTTTTCAAGTTATATAATTTCATTATATGATTGCTTTAACACTAAATATGTAAATTAATTTAAATAGTAACCACAAACAATTAATATCACTGAAATTACTTGTCATCCTTAATTTATGTAAAGAGCATTTTGTATTTGTATATGTGTGAGGATTGGATTGAATTTTCACACGACCTTCTCATCTTACCATCAGCATCTTAGTGATTTCCCTGGATCAGCTAGAGGTAGTATTTGTATTTGTATCAGGTGCAAAGGAAATATGAATGCAGATACACCATGGTTAAGGAGAACTTCTTGAACACCCCACAAATACGAGAAAAGATCTCATAGCAACCAGGAACTATGAGTTAACCCTTTGCCACATGTGCCCACTTTGCCCTACACTCTGAAAGAAAGAACTTTTCTTAAGCATTTACTAAAAGCAATGCTAAGTGCTAGAGATATAAATGCAAGCAAATGAGACAGTATTTACCTTCAGGGAGCTTTCATTTTAATGAGAAAGCACATAAAGAGGAGCTGAAAAAGAGTGGGGTGAGGAGATTTAAGTGACATGGTGGTATAATGATGGCTTTGAAATAGTGGGAGGTCTGGTTCCAGCTAGAAAAGGTGAAAGCTCATCTACCTCAAGCCTTTGTCTCACAAGTAGAGTCCTGGGTTCCAGTGTATGTGTGTGTGTGTGGAGAGAAGGAAAGAGGGAAAGGCAGGATGGGGATAATGACCAGAATGCAGATTGCAGGTAAAGAGATGGTCAAAATCTGTAGTTCTGAAACTCAGGGACATCTGGGTTTATTAAATCTGAGGTTCCTCACTGTCAATATCCTACAGATTCTATTGATTTTTAATTCCAATATGTTTGTTTTCTTATATTATTTTCCAAAATTGGTGTTTTTCTGATATTTTCTAAGAGAACAATAATTCTGTAATTGTATGACAATTTTTGATCTTCAAGATCAAGTTCTTTGACTTGTGGAGGGAAAGAGGGAGGGGGGAAGGAAGGAGGGGAGAGAGAAAGAGACAGAGAGAGACAGAGGAACAAAGAGACAAAAACAGAGAGACTGAGGGATCACAGTTCAAGGCTGGAAGTAGAAACATTTTAAAAATAAGTTTTTATTGATATCTTTTGTTTCTTACATCATTGTTATTATCCTGTGTCCCTTCCCTTCCCTGAGAGCCATACTATATAACAAATACTATTTTTAGTGAGGAAAGAAAATCAACACGACTGATCAATAGAGAGAAAAAAGCCTGAAAATGTGTAATGTATAATAATTATGGACTTCCTAGTTCAATGAACGGTTGAGTTAAGGAGGTATCCTTTAATAGCTCTTCATTTGAATTGTGCTTGATCTTTATTCTTTTGTTACATTTACTTTAAATTTTTGAAGTGTAGTTGTTCTTTCCATTTACCTTGTTATAGTTATTGGGTATATTGTTTTCTTACCAGTTCATAAAGATTTTTCCATGCTTCTCTGTATTCATCACATGCATCATTTCTTACAGCAAAGTAATATTCTATTATTATATGAGTACATGAGTACCATCATTTGTTTAAGTGTTTCCCATTTAATGGGCATTTACTTTGTTTCATTTCTTGGCTGTCACAAAAAGTGCTGCTATAAATAATTTTAAGTATATAGAGATTTTTTTTTTCGTATTGATGATTTTTGGGGTATAAGCCCAGAAATGGAGTCTCTGGTTCAAAGGGTATGAATATTTTAGTTGATTTATTTGCAAAATGCTTTCCATTTCACAGCTCAGCCAACAGTGTATTAGTGTGCCTATTATTCTACAACAATTCCAACATTGACTATTGCCATTTTGGTCATTTTGGTCATTTTGGTCAATTTTCAGGGTATGAGACAAAACCTGAGAGTTGTTTTGATTTCCATTTCTCCTATGATTAGTGATTTGGAGCATCCATGTGTTTGTGAATACTTTTGAGAATTATTTGTTCAAATCCTTTGACGACTTATCTACTGAGGAATGACTATTAATTATATATATGCATATTTTAAAAATATTTATATATAGATGCATGTGTCTATATATGTTCAATATGTATATATATTGTTTATATATCTTGAATGCTAAATTTTAATTAGAGAATATAATAAAAATATTTTTCCTATTCAACCACTTTCCTTAATATCCTAGCTACATCATTTTTTTCTGTGCAAAAACTTTTCAGATTCATATATCAGAGTTATCTATATTTTCTTTTGCAATTGCCTTTATCTGTTTAAGATTATGTCTCCTGACCATAACTGTGAAAAGTACATAATTTGTTTCTCTTCTCATTTTTTACAGTATGGGGATCTATAATAATAAGATAGTGTATCCATTTAGAATGTATTATGGAATCTAGTATAAGGTGTTAGTCTAAGTTTAATTTCTCCCAAACTGCTTTACATTTTCCCAGGATTTTTCATCAAATGAAAAGTTTTAGTTTGTTTCTTTTTCCTCCAGATAATTTAAGCTTTACACTTCATCAAATACTGGGTTATTAAGTTCTGTTATTTCTGAATCTTCCTTGTCTAGTCTGTCCCATTGACCTATTTCTATTTTTTAACCAATACCAGATGGTTTTGATGATTGCTACTTTTAATATAGTTTGAGGTCTGGAGGTGCTATTCCCCCTTCATCCCTAATTCTTTTCATCATTTCCCTTGATATTCTAGATCTTTTGTTTTTCCAAATGAATTTTGTTATTATTTTATCAAATGTGTTAAAGCATCTACTCAGTAATGTGATAGTATACATTGGTAATTAAGTTAAATAGTTTTGGAAGTCCTGTCTTTTTTATTTAATGGCATGTCCTAACCATGTGAACTAAATATTTCTTCCAGCTATTTAAGTTGTCCTTTATTTCTTTAAGGAGCAATATGTAATTGAATCTATAAAAGTCTTTTGTGTGCATTGGGACATGAATCTCAAGATATTTTATTCATTTTGCAGTTACTTATAATGAATTTTCTCTTTCTATTATTGCGTCTTGTGTTTTATTGGTATTAAATAAAAATGCTGTTGATTTTTGAGGATTTATTTTGTAGTATATAGCTTTACTAAAGCTATTATCTCAATTAATATTTTTGTTGATAACCCAGAATTTTCCAAGTAAATCATCAGCAAATAGGGATAGTTCTATCTCCTCTTTCCCTGTCTTTATCACTTTAACTTCTTTCTCTGATCTTATTACTATTTCTAGTTCCAGAAGTATATCAAATAATAGTTGGGAGAGAAGACATTTTTGCTTCACTTTCATATTTATTGGAAAATATTATGGTGTAACCCTATTGCGCACAATATTTGGTTTTGGTTTTAGATAGATGCTTTATGGATATTAAATAAAGATCCCTTATTGCCTATATTTTGTAGGGTTTTTAGCATAAAAGGGTAAGTTATTTGTCAAATAATTTTTCTATATCTCTGAAGAAAAACATGTGGTTTCAGATGTTTTGTTTTTTAATATGATACAATATGTTATTTTCCTAATGTTGAACTATCCTTGAATTCTTGGTATAAATCTGACTTGGTCATAATGAATATCTTTTTGGAAAAATGACTGTTGTCCCATGACAAGATTTTGTTAAAAATGTTTGAGTCAATATTAATTAATGATATTGGCCAATAGTTTTCTTCCTGTGTTTTATCTTTACCTGGTGTAAGTATTAGGGCTGTATTTTCATCTTGAAATTTTTTTAGTAGTGTTTTTCTCAATTTTTTAGAATAATTTATAGGCTTTGAGTACTAACTGTCCTTTAAAAGTTTGGTAGAATTCTTATGTGAATTGATCAGAAACAGGAGGGTTTTCCCTTCTTTTTGGTAGTTCCTTTATAGCCAAATCTATTTCCTTTTCTGAGACTGGGTTATTTAAGACCTCTATCTGGTCTCCTGAGAGTTTGAATATTTTACATTTTTGAAGGTATTCCTGTATTTCTTTTGTGCTTTCAGTTTTGTTTGGTTTTTTTAGCATGTAACTACATAATAATTTCTATTTTTTAATTTCTTCTGGTTTTGCTGTCATTTCATCTTACTCATTTGCTCTTTTGTTTGATTTGCTACTCTCTTCTTTTTCATCAAATTAGCTAATTATTTATCAATTCTGTCTTTTTTAAAGAACCAGTCTACTCATTTCTATGGGTTTTTTCTAATTTATTTATTTCATCTCTACTTTTTAATATCTCCTTTTTTTGCTTATTTTAGATTTGTTTATTTGTTGGTTTTCTTAATTTTTAAATGCATATTCTGATCATTTATATATTTTTTTCTATTTTGTTAATGTGTGTTTGTAAGGATATGATTTTTTCCCCTGAGGACTGCTTTAGTTGCATCCAAAAAGTTTGGTATGTTATTTCATCATTGTCATTTTCTTTTATATAGTGTGAGAAAATAATGGGATTTGGCAGATACTCAGAGGCTCACCTGGAGATTAATCTAAACTGATTGAATTAAGTGAGAGTGATTGACTTTTCTGATTAGCCTACTTCAAGTTAATTAGATTGTAACTGCACCTGGCTAGCCCTTAAGAAGGTATTGTTCTCAGAAGCTAAGGACTTTGAACTCAAGACCACCTTCAAGTCCAGTGAACCAATGGATTTGGATGATGCCTACCAATCAGCTTGAAGCAGTGTGTAAGGACCGCCTCTGCTCCAGACCTATAAAAAGCTTCCACACTCAGTTTGAGAGGAGTTCATGGTTGAAGTAGGCTCCTGGTGGAGGACTTGAGGAAGAACCAGACCAAGCTGGAACTCTAGGCTAGATAGGCCTTTTCTTGACTCCACCTGTTCTCTTTTTTCTAATACCTAGTATGCTTTAATAAATGCTTAATGCCCAAAGACTGGTGCTAAAGCTTCTAACTTAAGGCAACCACTCGTTAGATTTTAGACATCATAGCTAGAATTTAAGTTCCTTACAATAGTTATTAATTGGTTCTATAATTTGTTCTTTGTTGTTGTTTTTTTGTTGTTGTTGTTCAGTCATTTCAGACATGTCCAACTCTCTGTGGTCCCATTTGGGCTTTTCTTGGCAAAGATACTGGTGTGGTTTTCCATTCCTTTCTCCAGGTCATTTTACAGATGAGGAAACTGAGGCAAGCAGGGTTAAGTGAATTGCCAAGGATCACACAGCTAGTAAGCATCTGATACTAGACTTGAACTTCTGCAGATGAGTCTTCCTGACTCCACCCTGGAATTTTATCCACTGAGCCACCTTGCTGCTCCTAATAGAGCCCAACAAGGTTGTTGCTGTTATTCAATCATTTTTTTAGTCACGTCCAACTATTTGTTACCCCATTTGGGGTTTTCTTGGCAAAGACACCGGAGTGGTTTTTCATATTTCTTCTTCCAGCTCGTTTTACAGATAAGGAAACTGAGGCAGTGACTTGCCCAGGGTCACATGGCTAGTAAGTGTCTGAAGTCAGATTTGAACTCAGGGAAATGAGTCTTCCTGACTCCAGGCCCAGCACTCTATTCACTGAACCACCTAGCTGCCCCTTTATTCTCTGACTCATTCATTATTTAGAATTTCATTGTTAAGTCTCAGTTTGGATCTGTATCTTTTGTTTGTGGTCCCTGAACCAATTACTATTTTTATT
Organism: Dromiciops gliroides; assembly: GCF_019393635.1. Taxonomy (NCBI): domain Eukaryota; kingdom Metazoa; phylum Chordata; class Mammalia; order Microbiotheria; family Microbiotheriidae; genus Dromiciops; species Dromiciops gliroides. The sequence continues at coordinate 480,542,596 of NC_057861.1, forward strand.
GAATTATGGTTAGTAAATGATGTATTAACTCTTTCTGCCTCTTTTACATTTATTTGCATTATCTCTGTGCTCTAGTACAGAGTCAATTGTTGTGTATATATATAGAGAGAGAGACTATAAGAATATATAGAGACTATATATAAAACTATCTATCATCTATCTATCCATCTGTCTGTCTATCTATCTGTATTGCTGTCCTATTTAGAAGCTGCCTCAAGTCTTCAAGTCTATTTTTCCCAGCAATTTATTCAGATCCATATTTCTCTTCTGTTTAACTTTCTGTTTGACTTATCCAAAACTGAGAGAGGGATATTGCCATCTTCTGTCACGATTATACTACTGTCTATGTCTTCTTGTAACTCAGATGTTTCCAATGCAAATTTATATACTAAGGCATTTGGAATATATGGTTATTATTAATATTGGTTTGTTGTTTATGGTTCCTTTCAACATAATGGTTTCCTTGTTTATCATCCCTTTGTATATTTTGATTTTTTTGTGGTGTGGTTTTGTGGTTGTTTTTTTGGGGGCGGGAGGGTGTTGATCTTTCTGTTCTCAGGATGATTGCAACTCCTACTATTTTGGATTCATTTGATACATAGTAAATTTTTCCCTGTCTCCTCAGTTTTATTTTGTATATGTCTTCATTTTTAAATATGTTTCTTGTTAGCAACAGATTGTAGAGTATTGTTTTATCTGCCCATTATTTTTCTGTATAGGCCACAAATTCTGCCTTTATAATTCTCAATTCTTTTCTTAACCATTCAGAAACAGCATGTCATGGTTCCATCTTCTCTCCTCATTCTACCAGGTCTTCTGTCTCATCATATGTTGGCTTATTTTCTTTGTTTCATTTACTGTATCTGGAGGCCACATTTCATTCCCTGTTAATTTATCTGCTTTTGTTCAAGGTATTTGAGGGTTTTTTCTTGTTGAGATATTTAGTAATTTCAGTCTTCCCCATCCCCACCCCAATTTTCCTCTGTTCACTTTCTGACTCTGTCCCCTCTGATGGTCATGGTTTCCTTGGGGATTGCCCAAGGAAATCTCTGCCCCAAGTGACTTTTGAATGGTCAGAACTAGCCCTGCAGGATAGTGTATTCCTTCCCTTAGGCTTAGATGAGTGCATCTTAGTTCTCTCCTCCCCCCACCCCCTCTCTCACACACAGAATGTCTAATCCTGATGTCTTATACCACTCCCTTTGTTCCTTAGATTTCTACCAAAGATGGCAGTTCAGACCTTTGCCACATTGGTGCTATGAGTTTGTCTGCTTCAGTACCTGTTCTTCTGGTGCCATCATGTTATAGTCCCTGGCAGGCTTTTGCTCCTGAGAAGCTATGGCCACCTGCCTGGCCATCTTTACCTATGCCAACTTCCATAGCCTGGAGCTGAAGTCTCCCTGGTATTGGAAAGAGGGAGGGATGGTGGCATGGAAGTGGATTTTGTTGTAAGCCTGTGTTGGTTCCTTGGGTTTCCTAGTAGTTCTGAGTGAGATTAAGATGAGTGAGCATCAATTCATGGGTTTGTGTGTGTGTGTGTGTGTGTGTGTGTGTGTGTGTGTGTGTGTGTGTGTTTTAATCTTCTTTTGGATTCTGGGTATCCTAGACCATGGAGATAATTGAAGTTGCTTTATCTCTGGTGCATAATTTCTGTTTTTGAAAGTTTTGAGAGGTGAGGAGAATCAGAGAAAATATCCTAACCTCCATCTTATTGTCCATATGTCCTGAATTGAATGGAAACTTTTTTTAACTAACGTAGCATCACTGCCTGTCCTCAGTAAGTAGATAAGGGTGAAATTGGCACATTTGTCCATATGCACAGATCCAGAAAAGTCTCTAGGCTACCAGAGAAAATTAGGCATTGTCCTTTGAAGGACAGTTTCCTTATTGTCTTTCCCAGTGTCTTGAACCAAATATCTTTCTCGATATCTTGAACCAAAAATTACAATAAAGTCATTTAGAAATATTCCAGTTAGCATCTCAAATGACAAATTAAAAAAATAAAACCTCACACAATTTCTTCATAAAAGTTGTTAAACAATCCTAAAATTCTTTGATTTTATTTCTCACTGTTGAGATCTTTCAACTTGCTAACTATGTTCATATGTAATTATAAGACTTAGGACTTCTGGTTCAATATATCATTATTTCAAAAATGTTTAAAACAAGTTACTTCCCTATTTCCTACAAACATGACTCCCTAAAGCCTGAGAGGGGCATTTTTTCAGGAGACCTCTATAAAAGCAATTGGTCATGATGACCATCGGATCATCTAGTCCCAGCATCTAATCCCAGCAAAGGCATCTAGTCCCAGAAAGGATAGAATGTAAATTTATTCTTCTGAATTTGTACATTTCTAGTGAGGTTAAAATCTCTTTTGATCCCCCAAATCCAAGACTTCCAAACTGTTTTGAATGTAAACTATGTTCTGAAGAGATTCCCCCAGTAGGACACCACAGCTGAAGGGACTAAATTTTTATTGTTATCTACAAGGGACATTTCTTAAGGTCACAGAGCATACTCACTTCAGTCTCTCCTTTCTTAATAGCCCCAAGTAGTTTACCTTCTAATTCCTTAAGAATAGGGGTAGGCATGTTTTGTACCAAATGTTTTTACTATGCCATCTTAGTAAATACCTTTTTCCAAAAAAGGGGGGAGCATTTCACATTAAGCAACCACCATCTTTGGGAGGCATCCCCCCAAAGCACTTTCAGAAGCATAAAGACAAGTTCAGGCTTACCTTCCTCTGCACTTAACACCTCTGAGTTCAGTGGGCTCATTATCTTTCATTCCTAGATAGCTGCACTCAGGGGTGTCCTAGCAAATGTTTAACAGCTGGTTATCCAGGGAAAAAAATGTACAAACAATACAGCTTTAAATTTAATCTACATTATTAACATTTTCCCATTACTTTCTTCATTCTAAACAATCTGCAACACAATAAATCAAACCTTAATTTATAGCATTTGTTGATTTTTGAGGTATAAATACTCAACATTGAAAATTTTTAAGTCAGCTCTCATGGGTCATTTCAAACTGACTCTAGCACACCCCTGAACATAGCCCATCACCATATTATTTCAATTTTGATTCTGCAATTAAATTAATTATTCCTTTCTCATTTAATTGTTAACAAAAGGAGACTTGCTTAGCCATAGCAGGAAAAAAGATATTCATCAAGGATGGTCATTGAAGGCACCTCAAGTTTCTTCAGTTAGATGCAGAAACTTTGCTTGTTTTGCCCATTGTTTTCCACTGGCCAAACATTACCAAAAGCTCCTGAAGTTTCTTGGAACTACTTTGTACTTGGGCCACTTAGGATATGATGTCAATAGTGTTAGCCACTTAATCTTCTGAGCCAACCAAGTCTTGAGGATGGTTTTAATATCTTTTAAGGAAAAGAAAAACACCTAACCTAACTTGCATTTATTGATTTTCCTTTGTTGTTCAGTCATCTCCATCATGTCTGACTTTTTAGAAATACATAATTGAAAAAGATAAAAAAGAAATACATAATTGAAGAAAATGATACATTTCTTTTAGAAGTTAGTGAAAATAAAGATATAAAGATCCATCCAAATTCTTAGATGAACCCCTCACCCCCACCCCCCACCAAAACCTACCCAGAGATTCTTTTGGAATCTGTAGAACACAAACATAGGAAAAAATGGAAACCAGTAAGATGAGGTAGCTTTTACAAATTTGGTTAGGAGGAGAATTTTTCATTAAAAAAGGTAGAGGTGATCATAAAAGATAAAATAGATAAATAAATGATAGGTTACATAAAATTAAAAAGATTTACATAAAAAAACCAATGTTTTTAGAATGAGAAGCAAATATTGCAAATAAGGAGAATAAAGCATTATCAAATATCTCTGATAATGGTCTATCACTAAAAATATGTAGGGAACTAATATAAATATATACGATCAAAAGCCATCCTCCAACAAGTAAGTGGTGAATGGGTATGAACCATCTCAGAAGTTCTTGAAAACTACTAACAACCAAATAAAAGATTGTTCCAAATCACTAAGATAAATTCCAATCAAAAGAACTCTTAAATTTTATCCCACATTGAAAAGATGGACATAGTTAGGTTGCAGAAAGGTGGCCACATTAAATAAACTTTTGGTGAAGCTATAAATTGATCTAATCATTTTTAAGGCAATTTAGAATAATAGTTTTAAAATAGCTGAAATATTTAATTTAAATGTTAATTAATGTTACCTTTTGACCCAGAAATACCATTCAATGAGGTCAAAAGAAGGAAAAAATATCAATTCAAAAGATTATAAGTAGAAGCCTTGTTAGTGGCAGCAAAGAACTGCAAACAAGTAAGTGTCCATTGATTGGGAAATGACTAAAAAAAATTATGGTTATGGAGGGCAATAGAATGTGCTATAAGAAATAATGCATATGAAGAATTCTGATTCTGGAGAGAAGGTAAGGAAAACCAGGAGATCATGTATAATGACAAGAATCTAATCAGAAAGTACTAAATAAAAAATGAAACTGGATACTGTGTAATTGAGACAATTCATCACAAACATTCAGAGTTGAAAAAATAATTTTTCTCCTCTCTTTGCAGAGGAGAGAGACTGTGAGTATGAAATAGTTCATATACTTTTTTTTGTGAGGTAGTGAGGGTTCAGTGACTTGCCCAGGGTCACACAGCTAGTAAGTGTCAAGTGTCTGAGGCCAAATTTGAACTCAGGTGCTCCTGAATTCAGGGCTGTTGCTTTATCCACTGTACTACCTAGCTGCCCCCAGTATACTTTCAAACAAAAGTGATGAATTTGGTGATTTAAATTTTTAAAAATTTTTCTATTTTTAAAAATCTTGGTGACATTAATTTCCCCTCTCATTATCATGAGACTTGTTTCAACTAAATGATTCTCTTTTTTGAGATAAAAAACTATGTTCCTTATTTCCCTTTATTCCTTTTGTAGCAGTTATTAGATAGTAAATTTCTCCTGAATTGAAGTAAAATATATAAAGGGAAACATTTTAAATTAAAAACATTTAGCTAAAGCCACCATACTTGACATAGTAAAGATGTGTTCTTTGAAGAAGGAAAGAATCCAGAATGCTTTTCTAAACTTTAATGGCCTAAATTTGAAGGTGATCCCTACAGATAAAAATATTTTAGTCCCTACGTAGTTATTCATTTAAATCAATTTTATTTTTATGAATAATTTTATATGACAGTCATGTTCATGAAAACTTTGTTTTACATTTGTAATGTTCATAGGTATATTATAATTGTTCCTGTGTGGGACAGAAGAAACGACTACTATCAACTGTGGAGGGTGATGTCATAGATGCTCAAGCTGGGAAATGTGAATCAAGATGCAAGAATTTACCCATATTCTTTGCGTTTTTCTTTGCTACAGTTGTGTTTACTTTTATGGCTGGTACACCAATTACTGTGGCCATCCTCAGGTATGCATTTCATTTATATAGTCTTTGTATATTCTAGCCTAGATTTATATATGAGAAATATTCATAATATTTTTAGTAGACTTAAGAAACTTGAATCATCAGTTCTTTTCATATTTTAGAAGAATAAGTATTGTTACAAAACTCAAAAACTGCTTTATAGTTATTTCCAATCATGAAATATGCAATATCATATCTGAATTGTTTCTTACTCTTGTTGTTTGAAAACAAATCACAAATTAGCAAATATGGTAAAATTCTATTTTAATGCAATTTAAAGATTTTATAAAGTTCCTGCTATATGCCAGATGCTATGTTAAGCATTTGGGTATACTTAAATACTTAAATGAGCAAGCCATCTACACCTTCTTATCATATGACTTTTGCTCCTGTCTTTCTAAATTCTCTACATGGGAATCTGTTCAAAATACTTGGTTCCTCCTTTTAGATCTCTTAATATTAAATAAGTATCAGTGTCTCACTCATTCTCACTGCATTACTAAGCCATTGCTTCTTCCATCCTTCCATCCCTTTGATAGCATCTTTTACACTGCTTCTTGAACACAATTCATTGGTAGTAATATATAGCATCCTATGTCCACAATAGCTCTCTCCATTCCTTTTTCCATGATCAGCAACTTTTATTTTGCAAAGTTTATGGTATTCCATGATTTAATGCCATGTAGTATCACCAGAAAACTAATGGTATAAGAAAGAATTTTGTGCATTTACATATGTATATGTGTGTGCATACATGCATTTACATATATGATGTATATGTGTATAAATATAAGCACTTGTGGACTAGTTCTATTATGTAGCCAGCTTTATATCATAATCAGAACAATAGGCTTTCTTGGTTTTTCCTGTGTAGATATAGATACCAAGCTCTTTTGAATAATTGCACATCAATCTCATTTTAGGGGCTCTGTGATGTTGCACAGTTTGTTGAAATGAAGGACCTCATCTGGAGGGCCTCATCATCTGTAGGGGAGTCTCTACTTCCATCTGGACTCTGTGCTAGATACCCTTCATGTCAGTGTCAAAGAGCTTATATCTCTCTATTTTATACCTTGATATTAATAATGAGAGAATTGTTCAACTGACTTTTATAATGAGAATATGAATTGGAAGAAAAAAATCTTTGTCCTAAGGGACCGTCCTATTCAAAAAGGGCAATAAAACAAAATTTTTAAAATATGATACAAAGTGGAATGTGTTAAAAACAAAGCAGAGATCTGTATAAAATATCATTAAAAATTTGAAGAAGTTGAAAGAAGAGAAAGCTTCCACCACCAGGTGGTACAGTGGATAGAACACTGGGCAAGGAGATAGGAAGACCAGCGTTCAAATGTGGCCTGGAAAACATAGTACTGGTGTGACTTTATCATTTAATTTCTATTTCAGTTTCCTCATCTGTGAAATGGAGATAATAATAGCACCTACCTCCCAAGATTGTTGTATCAAATGAAATAATATTTATAAAATACTTAGCATGGTGCCTGGCACATAGTAGGCACTATTTAAATGCTAGCTGTTGTTATTATTTTCAGTTGGTGTGGGGAGGGAGGGAGATTATGAGGGAATACTTCTTGGATCAAGTATCATTTAAACTGGGCCTTGAAGGAAAAGAATTTTGATCAGCAGAAATGAAGGAGGGAAGGGAGGGAGGGACTGGAAAGTGAGAATAAATTGAGTCTAAAAGAGGCAAGATGAGACAGGAAAATTACTAGTAGTTCAGTTTAGCTTGAATATAGGGTGTATATAAGGAGTATAGTGAGATACGTTTGAAAAGGTAGGTTGGAGCTATAATTGATTGTCTTAAATCCTAGACTAAAGAAGTTTATATTTTATTATATAAGCATTGGGGAGTGACCTGGCTACACCTGTCTGTTAGGAAAATTATTTGGCAGCTGTACAATGTATGAATGAAAGTTAAGAAAGGCTGGATATAGGAAGACCAATTAGAAAGCTATTAATATAGTTTAGCTACAGGTATTGATGCCCTGAACTAGACAGGTCACAGTGTGAATAAAAATATTAATAATATTTCAATTTTATAGTTATTTTGTGGTTTAAAAAGCACTTTCTCTATCATAGCCTATTTTACATATGAGAAAACTAACATTTTAGAAAGATTAAATGACTTTCCCTGGTTACAGAAGTAAGATGTTAGAGCCAAGATTCAGACCATATTCACTACACAGTGCTGCCTTTCCACGGACATATAGGTACATATAGAAAAGCCTTTTCCAAGAAATAGTGGAAATAACTGAGTAACTGATTTGATGGGGAAAGGGTGAAAAAGAGGGAGGGAAATAGAGGAGGGAAAGATGGAATTGAGAAAGGGAAAAAAATCAAAGATGATTCTAATGTTTTGATCTTAAATAACTAGAATAATAGACATTTCATAAATAGAAGCACAGCTTATTATTACACAGATTGGGTTAATAAAGGATTAGTTATAGGCATTTCCTGAGCATCACTGTAGTGTTAGCCAACCTTACCAAGGACAGAAGTTAGAAATAAAGGGATATGTGTTTTTAATTGCTCATTAAACTGAATATAATTGACATGTTTGTATTTTTCATCCATTTTTTGTACAATCACTTTAGTAATACTTTAAATCATAGCATTAAATATGCTTTTTTTTCTTTTTGCTTGCTTCAGGGAGCTAAGTTTGAAGAGCAACATTTGTCCCCAGATCTTACATTGATAAGAAATTAACTAAAATGTGTAGGGTATTTTACATGGTCTATAAAATGCACAGTTCACTCTTTCGTGGAAATAACAGTTTAGTTTGGGATATAAAACAAACTTAAGGCAGCTTGATCCCATTATTGCAGAGCAAAGAATCAATAAGTATGAAATACTATAGTAAAAACAGTATGTAATTATTTTTAACAAAGACTTACTAAGCAAATACATTGTTCAAGATTAATAAAACATAGTCCCTGTCCAAGAAAAGCTAACATTGTAAGCAAAATAATATAGTGATATAAATAACAATAATGCAAATTAAAATATGATAAATAAATTGGAGAGGTATTGGGGGAAATGGCTATGATAAGAGAAAGATAATTTCTATTTGAGGATATTCAGTGAATATTTCATATAGAAAGTGGCACCCAAGATAAACCTTAAAGAATGGAAAAAATTACAATTGACAGAGATCAACAAATGGTCAGAACTGAGGGCAATATTTCCAATTTAACACATAGCAAACAACCCTGGGAAGTATTATTGCCTATTATTATCTCCAGTTTATAGATAAGGAAAGGAAGGTAAATAAAAGATAAGTGAATTGCCTTAGGTCACACAGATAGTAAGGGCCTAAACCTATATTTGATATCAAGTCTTCCTAACTCCAGGTCCTGTGTTCTATCCACAGCACCATCTAGCTGCTTCTATGAAAAGGTTTGGGGAGAGCTGGTATAGTGAAAAAAAGGCTCTATTTGGAGTCAGAGGACCTGGTTTTAAACCCTGCCCTTTCTACTTGTTATATCTACAACCTTAGGCAAATCTGAGCCTCAGATTCATCATCTGTAAAATGGGAATTTGGATAACTTTTGAGGTTCTTTCTAACTCTTAAGATTCTGAGTAAGAAAAATCATTAACTCCAAGACTACTAGTATGGGTGACTAGGGAAAATTTTCATTATTCTAGATTATGGAGATGGATGGAACATTTGTGAAGAGGATTAAGGAGATGAGATCGGGGGTTTGACCATCCCTTTTTGTTTTTGAATTGTTAAAAAAAAAAAGTGTAGATCATGAGATTAAGGAAGTTGATTTTTGAGGCAATATCAGTATGTATATGGTGGGTGTTTTTGTGAGGCAATTGGGATTAAGTGACTTGGCAAGGGTCACACAGCTAGTAAGTATCAAGTGTCTAAGGCCAGATTTGAACTCAGGTCCTCCTGAATCCAGGGCCGGTGCTCTATCCACTGTGCCTCCTAGCTGCCCCTATCAGTATGTATATTGAAGTCTCCAAGTATATAGGCAGGGTCTAGAGTGGAGAGGAAGAGCCAGTTAACCAAATTCCTTGAGGGAGGAAGACAAATTCCTAGGTATTGGTAAATTGAACTTTAGAGGGGAAAAAATGATTCTAAAGGACTTAGATGGGTGAAGGTCTGAAAGTAGCAACAAGGAGTATTTCTCTTCCTGCCCGTTTGTCTTAAGAAAAAGATCCTACACTGGTGGTGTGGAGGTGCAGTTTCTTTTGAGTAGAGCCAGGTTTTCATAATTGTAAGAAGAGCAAAGAAGTATGGAGAGATCTAATGTGAAGGATAGTTGTTATCAATAGAAATGGTAAATAGAGCAGGATGGGGACAATGGGAAGGATCAGGCTAAAGCAGATGGAGATAAAGGAGCAGGGACTGGTAACAGGGAAGAGAGTTTTCACCTGTGCAATTTTTGACTTTTAATAAGGGGTGTGCTGGCCACAGAACAATAGATTGCCATCCAAAGGGAGCAGTGTCATAGGGTCCACCTCAGGTGTTGTTTTGATTTTTTCTTCCCTTCTGGAAGAGGGCAGAGGCTCTCTGGTACTGTACTGGTATTTGATGTCAAAAGTCAGGGAGGGGGGCTGCTAGGTGGCACAGTGGATAAAGCACCGGCCCTGGAGTCAGGAGTACCTGAGTTCAAATCCAGCCTCAGACACTTAACACTCACTAGCTGTGTGACCCTGGGCAAGTCACTTAACCCCAATTGCCTCACTTAAAAAAAAAAAAAGTCAGGGAGGAATAGCAATAGACTCCATGACAGCAGGTTGGTAGGTGCAGAAGGCAAGGGACAATGGAAGATTTTTGAAGATACTACTAGGCTCTCCAATAGCAGTACTTCTTATAGGCTTATTTGTCAGACTGCCTTGTGGTTATTTGCCAATGCTTTGCTCATGACACTACTTTTGGTTGCCTTTTTGTTATCTGCTTTATGTGTACATTTGGGGTTGGATTAAGGATATGGTTCTTTATTTGAGGTAAGAGACTTAGATTTGGAACAATTCCTGTTTTGTAGAAACAAACAAACAAACAAAAAACAATGGCCTAAAAGAACTAAAGATTATACACTTCAGTCAATTTACCAGACTGAAGCAAAGGATTGTTCTGATTATTTTCAGTATCTATAAATGTCAGAACTTTCACCCCAAACCAAGAAGCATGGAAGAATAAAAATCTCTTAGGATATCTTAGTGCTCTAAGTATGAATATGAAATAGACCTCTTAGTTGTATCTCAATGCACAGTGTCAAGTAAAGGAATAAAATATATCTAATAGTGTTGAGGAAATAGAGGCAAGAAGATGAGCAAATATCCACCTCAAAAGTCTTTTTTATGTATTCATATGACAAAAAACCACGCCCACCATTTCAGTTCTGTCATAGTTTGATGTCAGATTGAAAGTACCCTACGTAGATTTATATTTTGCTCTCTTCTTTGTAATATTTTTTATCAGTTATTGGGTTAAAGGCACAAATGGCATATTTATCAGATTTTCAGATACCATAAACTTAGATAGGATAAATAACAAGGGGGATGACTGATTAAAGCTTGAAAAAGATCTTGACAACTAGAACACTGGCCTAAAATCAAATTATTAGCTATAAATGCAAAACCTTTCACTTGGAGAAAGCCAATTTTACAAGTGCAAGGTGGGAAAGGTGTGGCAAGAAAGACGTTTATCTGAGGAAGAACTAGAAGCGATTTTAAGTCAACATTGTGATGTGGAAACTAAAAAAGGTAGTCATTCAGTCAACAACCACTAATTGCATATTATGTGCCAGGGACTGTGTTAAACAATGGGAAGAGAAATAAAAAACAAAAATAATCCTTGCCTTTCAAGGACCTTCCCTGATAAATATATACAAGATACATATAGAATAGATGGGAGGTAACTTTAATGGGGAAGCCCTCCTGCAGATAGTGGCATTTGAACTAAGTCTTGAAGAAAGCCAGGGATTTTAAGAGGAAGAGGTGAGATGGAATTTCCAGACATAAGAATGTTAAGCAACCAACAAACCCTTATTCAACACTTGTTCTGTACCAGGCACTGTGCTATGCACTGAGAATTAGTCCCTGCCTTAAAAGAGCTTAAATTTTTCTGGGGAGAACAAACATTTGTATCAACAATGAATATTTACAAAATATATAGAAAGTAAATATAAGGTAATTTGTGGGACTTTGGGGACAGGGGAATAGGTACTAGCAGCAGTGGGGCTCAGGAAAGGAGATCGTCCTTGAGCTGAGCCTTGAACGAACCTAAGAAGTGGAGGTGAGAAAGCAAAACATTCCAGGCCTAGGGGACAGCCTATCCAAAGATATGGGTTTTATATTCCTGGCCATGAGGATTAGAATGCTTGGGGTGGGGATAGGATTTGAAATGAGGGGTTAGGAAGGGGTGAGGACCAGGTAGACTATTAAACTTGCTAAAGTAAGCTATAAGACTACTATTTTTGGCTTTTTTGTTCTACTATAGTCCATGGGGTACCTAAACTGATTATTTAGTAACAAAAGTAGTCTGAATGATCAATAAAGTAGCCTTGGACCTAATGTGCATTCACTGTAACTATTATTGATTGTTAATTATTATTTGCTTACAGGTGTGTGTTTGACAGACAGCATTCTCTTGCCCTGGGCGTACAATTCATGCTTATCCGATTATTGGGTATGGCATAGATACATAGTTCTTTGTGAACTATTAATTTTGTTGGCATTCATTTTTGTTGAATTTATATGTCTGTATATAGATAGGAACACAAAATTTTTTAAATGATGACATGATATAGAAAAATGTGAAAGGGAAAGCTTTTTCAAAATTCAGGAATGAGTCATCTTTCAGAGAAGAAAATAAATAAGGTTTTGTCACTATTTGTATTAAATGCCTTCAAAATTTGTCATAAGGTATAAATGATATGGTTACTATATATCTGAAAAATAAAAATATAGACAATCTCTGACTTATGAGGGATTTGTTTACATGAATCAATGAGACTGGAGTCTGTTTATCTACCACCATTACATATATGTGTGCATATATATGGTATAAATATTTATATATATATACACATGTATATAGTGCAAAATAAAAATATCTATAACTCAAATGTCAACACCCCTGAGATTGATCTAGAAAGTTATTTTTTATGCACATGTATAAAAGGATACATTTTTATAATCCAAATATTGAGGACCCACTCATATATCTATAGCCAGAACCTCTAGTGCCTTCTTCTGTAGGCATTGAGGCAGTATGTTTTAAAGTTCAGAATGAGTTTTCTAATGGAAATTGTTTTAACAAGGAATAAGAGAGATGGAAAAATGGAGAGAAGTAGAAAAAGATCACATGAAAGGGAAAGCTTTGGCTAAGGAATCAGTAGAGGAGAAAGAGAATGACAGAAAAGGAAAGATAGAATTAAATCACTACTACTAATAGCTAACATTTATATAGTGCTTTAAGGTTTGCAAAGCACTTTATACATTATCTCATATTATTATCATGTTATTCCCATATTTTTGATGGAGATCAGATATAATCAGTCCTGGGTCAAGCCACTATCTTGATATTATTCTTTTATATTTAATGTTGTATAGATTCTCAAGTGAATAAAATAATTTTTTTGTATTTGAATAAAAGTATTAGGGTAGAAACTTATAGCTCACTGAAAACATCTTCCACACAACTCCAGTAGCAGATAGGACAACAAAATTATACACATTTTGTAATTATCATTGTCATCATGGGCAATGGGGCAGGAGGAGGGGAAGAGAGAAGGGAAGGGAAGAAATATTTATATAACACCTACTATGTTTTAGACACTAAACACTTTATAAATAATATCTCATTTGATCACCATGTTTAATATTGCTATCACTATTGTTGCTACTAATCATTATTATTACCATTATTACAGTACTTCAGATATATTAAGAGTTAAAATGGTTTTGTGTATGTGCTTACCTGGGAACCTAACCACTTATCATGTTGTTTTTATGAGAAAATGTTTTCAAGCTTTAAGCGACTAGCCTAACCCTTTGATTATATACTTGAATAGCACAATTTTAAATGTGTATCCTTACATGTCTAATCCTTATCTTTGGTAGTAGATGGTGATAAAAACAAGACATATTTCTCTTGGTATTTTTTATGAAATTATAGCCTTCTAATTAAAGATAGAAGCTAAAGATTTAATGCCACTTACTGCTACTAATGTCAAATTGACTTTGTGGCTAATGGTTTTCAGACAACATTCCTAACTTTGTAATGTAACAGTCTCATATAGTAAATGTTTTATCTAGACAGCTAATAATTTTCATCTTAGAAATCTCTCATGTAGACGTCAGCGTCAAATTGTTTGCCTTCTAAAGGAAATGAAGAGGCAGGCAGAAGAGAGGGAGGGAATTTAGAACTCAAAATTTTTTAAATGTCAAAAGCATTTTACATGTAATTAAAAAATATTTAATGAGGGGCAGCTAGGTGGTATAGTGGATAAAACACCAGCCCTGGATTCAGGAGTACCTGAATTAAAATCTGGCCTCAGACACTTGACATTTACTAGCTGTCAAGTCACTTAACCTGGGCAAGTCACTTAACCCCCATTGCCCCACAAAAAAAAAAAAATATTTAATGAAACAAAAAATATTTTTAAAGAAATCTCTCAGAGACTCTTACAAAAATATACTAGAAGGGTAACTTACCTAGTCTTGAACTAACTATAGCCCCAATATTGATACCATGCTTAATAAGTGATTACTTGGGTAATTGGGCAGAATCTGTCTATCTCTTCTCTACTCTTTCCTGGTAAACTAGCACAGAACCATTGAACTTCCTCTGTAGATCTTCATGGATATGTATATTTATGTGTGTGTACATCTGCACATGCACACACACACACACACACACACACACACACACATGCAAATACAGAAAATCTCATTTCTAAGGTGTTCCCTGTCAGCAGGGAACCTGGGGACCATGAATGTTGCAGTAATACTAGGGACAGACCTATAGTTACATTTCCACTCTTATGATAGATATCAAATTATGATATTACTTGAGTTTGGGATTGTGACAAGATCTCCCAACCCTCAGTCTCTGCCCAAATTGATTGGAATTCCCTAGACTAACTCAAAATTTTTCCATCCTCTTGAGGATCCTCTGAATCATAGGGAATGATCTTGACTAGAGAGTGTCTTGTGGTTGTTATTGTTGTTCATCCTTCGTGTTTGAAGAGGATCAGTGACATCATGCGGTGATGTCCTGACTTGCATGTGAATGGGATTTAAACCTGCCCTGAGACAAACCAGTACTTTGGAGTCTCTGTGGGCCAGGAATATCAAATGTTACTAATTAGCACAGATACTAAATGACACGTGATTATTGATATTTGTAGTAGTTTTAAAGTTGTTGCCCCTTTTGGAGAACTGACCCATTATATGATAAGAAATCATATACTAAAATTAAAAGCTTCTTCTACAACTTAAATATCAGATATATAAATTTGAGATTTTAGAAATATTTGAAGAAAAATACTATAAGTTAATTATAAGTCAATATATTTTTCCCTTAAACATCAAATGAGGATTATATGATGCAGTCAGTCACATTTCTGATCTTATACAGTGATTGATGATTTTCTGTGTAACTAATATTTTTATGTTAGGAGTATATTTTTCTCAAAGATTGTTCTCAAAGAATATTGAGCTAGTTAGGTGGCACAGTAGATAGAATGCTGCCCTTGGAACCAGGAAGACCTGAGTTTGAATATTACCCTAGATACTTATTTGCTGTGTTACCTTGCTCAAAACATTCGGTGACTCTCAGCCTGTTTCCTCATTCTGCAAAATTAAAACAACATAGTACCTACCTCACAGTGTTGTTGTGAGAACCAAATGAAATAACACACGTAAAGTGCTTTGAAAAATCTAAAGCATCCTATAAATGATAACCTTTATTTTATTAGAAAAACCCACACTGGGTGTTCTCACCTGAAACCCAGTCGCAAAAACTGATACAATGCTCAGCAAGTAGATATTGGTGCTCTGTTGCTGTTCACCTACCTAACATTTGAGACCTAATAGACCCATGTTAGTGGTGTCACAGAGCCTCAAATTATTTATTGTCTAAATATTTGACTTTGTCTATTTATAATTTGCTCAAAGTAAGTGATCTCAAACTGAATCTACAGAATCATAAATATGAAATGGATTTTTAGAGTTCATCTTCTACTACCTCTACCTGTGGGCAAGACTGCATTTAAACTATCTTAAAAGGAAGAGGCTTTTTACTAAATGGGAAAGCCCACAGAGAACAGAATTTTTCCAGCTTCCCTTGAAGTTCAATTTATTAATCATTTATTGATTCCATAAAAGGAAGTCTGCTGGATGCTGGCTGACAATCCCTACCTCAAGGAGTTAATGTAGTTCAATATATAATACTTCTTGCTGCCCCGAAATAGCATGAAAATGTAAAATAATGTTTGTTGGTTGCTTAAAATATATGTTTAAATATAGTGACTAGAACATGATCCTAATGTGCAGTCTTTTCTCATGGGTTCTTCATATATAACTGCATTTCTCATAGGCACCATCCCTGGGCCAATGTGCTTTGGCATTGCAATAGACAGCTCTTGTGTATTGTGGGACCTTAACGATTGTGGAGTTAGAGGAGCTTGTCGGATTTATGACAACTTCAGAATGGCCTATATGCTGGTAGGAATAAGTAAGTGATGGCATTTTGATACATATTAATATATGAAAAAATAGCTTAAACTACCATCATTTATAAATAATCTTCCCCCAATCAAAAAATTAATTTCTTCAATAAATGAGTATTTTCATGGATATATAGACTACATGGAGAAACAGTAACTTTTATTCATATTTGAGGGGATGATTGCATTAAATACACAAATAATATTTCTTATTAAGTGTTAATGGTGATATCTTAATGATTTTTCCCCTTTTGAATGATTTTTCAAATTGCTTCTAAACAATCTTTCACATGGAGATTTGCAAGTTATCTTAAATTAGCTCTGGTTGAGTGAATATGATTAGATCCCTGTTTCAACTGGATTGTTTAGCAATTTACACTTGCCTTTTTTATTTCTTCAATTACTTTGAAAGTTGTCTGATTTTGAAAAAATATGTTTTTCTATTAAAGAATGTCAAGGTGTTAAGTTTGATTAGATTTGACTTTTTTTTCTTTATTACAAGGGAAGGCCTAGGGGAGTGGGTCAAAAGATGTCTAAGAAAATGATTTTGATATTAAAAACAAAAATGCATTAAACCTTAAAAAATAGATGGTAAATGTTTTATAAGTAAACATGCCATCATAAAACAAAATGTTTTACAATAAGCATATATTCTTTAATTGTAACTTAATGAGGTCTACAATTCATAGAAACACCAGTTTAAAAAGTAATAAATGCCTGTTTGATGAAGAAAGTAATTGCCTCTTGTATCCTGAAAACAGCTAAAAAATATAATAAGCAAAAAAAAAAAGGTTTTCTAAACAACCAAAACAGGTGTTGGTCCATTCACAAAAATGGATGTACTTTATTCAGATGATTTGCCCTCATACTGTCACCTAAATCCTATTTATTATTATTAAAGGCAAAATTTGAATAGACTTGCTACTTTTAAAAGTCCATTTCACAGCACATTAGAAGCAGCAAACAAGTATTTCTTAATCACTTAGCTCAGTTCAGTCACTCTGCTAAGCAAAGTAAGATACAAAGTAAAAGTTCCTCCTCTCCAGATGTTTATATTATAATGGAGGAGACAGTGTATGTATATATATGTGTGTGTGTGTGTGTGTATGTATGTATATGTATATGTATATGCATATACGTATATATGTATGTGTGTGTGTATATATATCTTGGAATATCCAAGAGAAATGCAGAATAAAAGTCAGGTAACCTTAAAAAGGATAGTGTTGTTGTCTGAGAGGACCAAGAAAAGACTCCTTGAAGAGGTAACACTTGAATAAGTCTTAAAAGAAGCCAGAGATTCTAAGAATCAGAGTTTGGGAGAAGGAACATTTCAGATTTGGGGAATAGTCAGCTGGGATGGAGTGCTGTGTGCGAGGAACAGTGAGCAGTCCAGTATTGGTGGATCGCAGGATTTGGGAAGAGCAGAAGAAGACTGAAAAGGTAGGAAGGGGCCAGTTTGCAAAGAGCTTAAAATACCAAATAAATGATTTTCTACTTGATCCTGGTGGTAATAGGAACCTGTTGGAGTTTACTGAGAAAGGTTTAAGGAAAATCACTTTGGGAGTTATGTGGAGGATGGATTGAAATAAAGAGACTTGAGGAAGTGGGACCAATTTAACAATTATTACAGTAGTCCCTCATCTCACTTTTCGAATCAATTATGGTATTTTGTTGTTTCTACCTTCACAATAACCCTCAAATCTGACTGCTTGTCTCCTTGTCTGAATACATATGAAATATTGTGTTCAGTTCTGAATGCCACATTTCAGTACAAGCCATATCATGTCTGGAAGAGGGTGATCAGGATGAAGAAAAGACTAAAAACCATACTACACAAAGATCTGCTGAAAAAAATGAGAATATGATGCCTGGAAAAGAGAAAACTTAGAGGAAGCAGGATAACTGTCTTCAAATATTTATGGCATAGGGGGCAGCTAGGTGGCACAGTGGATAGAACACCGGCCCTGGAGTCAGGAGGACCTGAGTTCAAATCCGGCCTCAGACACTTAACACTTACTAGTTGTGTGATCCTGGGCAAGTCACTTAACCCCAATTGCCTCACCAAAAAATAAAAATAATAAAAAATAAAAATATTTATGGCACGTCGTGCAGAAAAATTAGACTTGTTCTTTTTGGCCTCAGATGGCAGAACTAGAACATTGGGTGGAGGTCTATTTAGATGATGTCTGGAGAAATTCCCTAACAATTATGGCTGTCCACAATTAGAATTGACTAAGGAAGTAGTGATTTTTGTACTTGAGTACTTCAAGAGGAAGCTTGATGACCACTTCTTACATATAATGTATATGATTAAAAAGGCAATTCTTATTCAGGTAAGAATTGGACTACATGGTTTCTGAGGTCCCTTCCAAAACTGAGCTGCTCTTAATACTATCAGTTTGAGTTCTACCATATTAGTGAGAATACTCTTAGCATCCTGGGGAATAATAGCTTACGTGGACTCTGTTGGTCAGAATTTACTAAATCATGTGCAAAACCTACTCTGGTTTTACAGCAAGCCCAACCCTTATAGCTATTGATGCCATTAATAACCATCAAGAATCAAAGGCCTCAGATTACCATTAGGACCCATTAAGAGGCAATTCCCTATGTGCTACTCTGTGGCTTATCTTCTCTGTGGTTCTAAGGACCCAGTGGCTAAGCTGATACAATCCACTCATTACATGTAGGTCCTGTGGTTCAACTTTCAGGTTTGGGTATTACCATATATGACCCCTCTAAGTTGTCTATATACCTTCCTCTGAAGGAAAACTAGCTTAAGTTTGCTGTGGAAGCATAATATCATAATTTTCAGGATGTTGGTATTTCCATAAAAGCTAATTATCTAACCATTACATCATTACCATTACTGTGTGATTGTACTTATAGTTCAGTCTCAAATGTCAATGGAGAGGATATACTTTCAGAGCTAAATATGGAAGTTACCTAAGCATTTTTTTATATACCAATTCATGCTAGAGTTTTATCTAGCCCTCTGTTGATTTCCATAAACATGGGGTCCTGGTACTTTTCTTTAAGAAGAAAATCATGGAACTCTATTATAGGCCCCTCAGTAATGTCAACAACAACAACAAAAAGAAACATTTATTAAGTGTCAGGTATTGTGCTAAATGGTTAGGATAAAACAAAAGACAAAGCTAGTTCTTGCCTTCAAGGAGCTTACAATGTAATGGGGGAGACAAAATACAAATAACTATATACAAACAATATATACGTGTGTGTGTGTGTGTGTGTGTGAACACAGGATAAACTCGGGAATTTAACTCAGAGGCAAGGCACTAGCATTGATGGGGACCAGAAAAGACTTCTTGTTGCAATAAGTGGCATTTTAGCTGAGACTTAAAGGAATCCCAGGAACTAAGGAGAAAGAGATGAGGAGGGAGAGAATTCTGGGCATAGGGGACAGCCAGGGAAAATGTACAGATTTGGGTGATAGAATAAGGAGCAGCAAGGTCGTCCCATCCCGGCTGTTAAAAAAATATAATATTTCCTCCAATCACATGTCAAAATGATTTTTAGACATTTAAATTTTTTTTTGAGTTCCAAATTCTCTTTCCCTCCTTCCTCCCCCTCCCTCTTCCCTGAGATGGTAAATAATCTGATACAGTTTATGCATGTGAAATTTTAGTCATTTTGTACAATAAGACTTGAAGAGGGTTGCCCTATTTGTATAAAAATATTTATAGCAACTCTTTTTGTGGTGGCTAAGCTGTAGTATATGATTGTGATGCAATATTATTGTGCTCTAAGAAATAGGATGTTTTCAGAAAAACCTGGAAAGACTTACATGAACTAATACAAAGTGAAGTGAGTGGAACCAGGAGAAAGTCGTACACAGTAAAAGCAATTGAACAATGAAGAACTGTGAATGACATAGATATTCTCAGCAATACAATGATCCAAGGCAATCCCAAAGGACTTTCAATGAAGCATGCTATCCATCCCCAGAGAAAGAACTGATATTGTCTGAATATAGACTGAAGCATCTATTTTTCTCTTCCCTCCCTCCTTCCTTCCTTTGTTCAAGTCCTCTTTTTTTTTGGGGGGGGGGGGTGAGGCAATTGGGGTTAAGTGACTTGCCCAGGGTCACACAACTAGTAAGTGTCTGAGGCTGGATTTGAACTCAGGTCTTCCTGAATCCAGGGCCGGTGCTCTATCCACTGTGCAACCTAGCTGCCCCCGTTTTTTTTTTTTTTACATAAAACCAACTCCTAGTTTCATTTATTAATTATTTTTAACTTTCAATTTTGGTAATATTTCCTCTAATTTCAGGATTTCTATTTTGATGTTTATTTGGAGATTTAAAATTTCTTGTTATCCTAGGGTTTTTTTAGTTTCATACTTAATTAGTTGATCTGATCTTTCTCTCCTTTATTGATATAAGCATTTAGAGATATAAATTTTCCCCTAAGTACTGCTTTAGCTGCGTCTCACCAATTTTGATATGTTGTCTTATTAGTTCAAAAATAGCACATTTAATATTTCTGCTTTTCTATAGTTGTGAAGTTATTATCCCCTAAAATATGGTCATTTTTTTGGTGAATGTGCGATGCACAGCTGAGAAATAAGTATATTCCTTTTTCCATTCAGTTTTCTCCAGAGGTCTATCATATCTAACTTTTTTTTAAATTCTATTCATCTCTTTAACTTCCTTCATGTTTATTTTATGATTATATGTATCTACATTTGGGAGAAACAAATTGAGGTCCCACCACCATTTTAATTTTACTATTTATTTCCTTCAATAATTTTCCTTCCTTAATCAAATACCTTGCCATTTGGTACTATATGTTTTGTATTGATATTAGTTCACCATCTATGGTGCCTTTTAGCAAAATGTAGTTTAGCCACACTGTGGCCTGTGGCTCTTCAAGGCACTGATCCATGGTTGGCAACAAATTGAATATGGGGGAAAAGATATAGGGAAAAGTTGAGGATGACTCCTTGGTTGCAAACCTGGGGATCTGGGACAATGTTGTGATAGGGAAGGTAGGAATGGAGAGGAATTGGGGGAAAGGTGAGTTCTATTTTGGAAATGTTTAAGATGTCTAGCAGACTTTCAGTTTGAGATGTCTGACAGTTGGAGGTGCAAGATTCAAGGTCAGCAATGAGGTTGGGGCAGAATAGGAAGATTTGAACCATTAGCATAAAGATGATAATTAAATCCATAGGAGCTGATGAGATCATCAAGTTATATAATATAGAAGAGGAAGAGGGTCCCAAACAGAATCCCAAGAGACATCTAGGATTAGAAGGCATGATCTGGATGAGGATCCAGCAAAGGAGACAGAGAAGGAACACTCAGATGGGAGGCAAACTAGGATAGAATGGTGTTCAAAAAATCTAGAGAGAGGAGTATCTAGTAGGAAAGGGTGATCAACAGTGAAAGACTAAAGAGAAGTCAAGAAGAATGAGGACTGAGAAAAGGCCATTGGATTTGGCAACCAAGAAATCAGTAGTAACTTTGGAGAAAGTAGTTTCAGTGATATGTTAAGAACAGTTTTGCTGTAGAGGGCAGATGAGATATGGGACTGATCACTCAATAAACATTTATTAAGTGCCTACTATGTACAGGCAAAAGACTGTTCCTACCCTCAAGGAATTTAAAATCTAATAGTATGATGGAAGGATCATATAAGGGGTTCTTCAGAAAGAGGGGGGTATGGGCATGTTTGTAGTCAATAGGGAATGATCCAGTAGAGAGGGAGAGATTGAAAATATGTAGTAGAATGGTGATGACAGGGATGAGGGGCAATTTGCTGGAGGAGATAGGGATGAAATGGGATCACTTGAGCAGGAAAGTAGCTAGCCTTCGTAAGGAGAAAAGACCTCCTCTTCTTTTGAGACAGGGATGAATGGAGGAAATAGTGGTAGAAGGCATCTAAATGATTAGAGATGAAGGAATGGGGAGAAAAGAGAGTTCACAATAAATGGTCTTAATTTTGTTGGTAACATATGAGGTAAAGTTTTCAGCTGAAAGGGTGGGAGGAGAGGAAGCAATGGAGATTTGAGAAGGGATAGAAGGGTACAGAAGAGACTCTGTGGAGATTGGAAAAATGAGTTGATAAGGCAGGTATAGAAGGATTGTCTAGCAGAAGTGAGTACCCAGTTGATGCTGTGTAACAAAAATTTGTAGGGAACTTAGTCACATTGTTTGCATGATTTTCTCCACCTTCATTAAGCAGCAGATGTTCAGGAGCAAAAAAGAACAAATAGTGGGAGTAATCCAAAGCTAAGGCTTGGCAGAGAATAATGGACAAAATGATAAAGGATTCAAGAGAGGAAACTAGAGTTGCATTGCTTCACCAAGGGAACAAGATGGGGAAAAGAGGAGAGAGAAACTAGTATAAGAGAGATGGCCTGAGAGAGAATTGAGGAGTAAAGGGATTGAAGGTCACAATGTGGGAAAAGAATAGAATGTTGTAGGGTAATGCAGAGGGACAAGTGAAAAGCCAATAGATTATGATCAGATAAAGGAATTTTGGTATTCCTGAGTTGGTTCAAATAATTTTAAAAGTCCATTGCATATGTTCAGGATTGGGAGACATGTTTATAAAGAAGTTTATGTGAAAAAAATAGGGATTTTAGTGGACTGCAAGCTAAATATAATTCAGTAGTGTGATATCTCAATCAAAATAGTTAATGCAATCTTGAGCTACATTAATAGAGGAGATAGTATGCATAATTGAGGAAATAGTCAACTTTGCCAACTACACCTCCATCCATCCCATTAACTATACTGTTGTCTTTTGTCTGTGATCCTATTTCATCATCTCTGCTTCAATGGGATTTCCCTATCCATGTTCCTACTTTAGATCCCCTAAATGCTCACTATTCATTTATGACCAAGGATCTACCTGTATTTCTTCAGACTCCTCTATGATTATTAAACTCCAATAACTCCTAAACGAACATCTAAGTTTAGTTCCTCTGTGAAATTCCCTAGTTCAAATCCTGGCCTTTCTACCAAAGAGGCATCCTGATGCATATTCACTATTAACAGAGCCTGTTTCTTTGCCTATTAATAGTTCTATTATTTCTTCACTAATGATTATGTGACATTTAAGTCATAGATCCTATAGAGCCTATTTATATCATTTCACTCTGTTGACAAAAATGGTGAACGTATATAATGTCTTCCTATTTGCATGACAGAGCATAATTTCTAAGTCCTGGGCACTTTAAATGATAAAGCCTTTACAAATTCTATCCAGTTCCTCCAGTTGTTTTAAATAAATCAAAGTTTCTGCCTTACCTATTTCATCCTCATTAATCCCCACATCCTCACCAATCCCCACATACTCCACTTAATCTTCTAGAAATTTATCACCTATAGCATCAAAATTCAATAGGCATGCAAAAAATGTTATAATTCTGTCAAGGAAGAAGAGAGTTTATTCATTCACACATGCTTTAATATTTACTCTGGGTACTAATATATTAATTATGTTCAAATACCATAGATATATTAGTGTTGACCACTTGCTCTTTGAAAAAAAAAAAGATTGAATCACCACTTTTAAACAAAAACACTGCCATATACCTTTTAATAAAGTACAGCTAAGTAAAATAAACTGAAGTGATTAGTGAAGTATTTCAAAATGACACCACCTCTTAGTACAGGAAGTAAAGAAATTGAGTGGAGGAAGGGGGTGGAATGGAGATAGTGGATAGTGATAAAAAGAGCAAAAGAGGTAATTCATAAGCTACAAAACTTGGTGTGATGTTTTGCTGTCACTCAATGTGATAGGTGGTACTATCATGGAATGCTATAAATGTGGTCAATGTGGATGGGAAAATATTGTGAAACAGAAATCTGGAAAAATACGATGCTTATTTTATTGGCCCTAAAAGAGTGAAGGTCAGATCCAAAAGTTGACTTACATATTACTTTCATAAAAGTGGAGAAGCTTCTATTGCCTTGGATTTTTACTTTCCATACCTCTTAAAAGTAACAATCAGTCAAGACTCAAAGATTGCAGTGTAGAACCTCTAACACTGTCATTACAGACTGACTGTAACTGATCAAACCAAAGGTTTAAGTCACCAAATTAGAAAAAATAAATAAATGCCTACTTATCCATATATGGTTTTACAGAATTATGGACAATAGAGAATTGTCTTGCTTTGCTTCCTGCCATAGGCTACCAAAAGGAAGATTTGGATGCTAATGTCATTAACTCTAAAAACCTTAAAGAGGTCACAAGAAAGACAGTAGTTACAAGTGGAATTCAAATAAAGGAATCTAAAACAAGTACAGATAAAGTCTTTCTGGTTGCATTCAAAGGAGAAAAAAAAGGTAGCATGTAATTAAAAAGATGATGAAGCTTTTCACATTGTACAAGACAACTGGAGAAAGTCCCATGCTGTTTGGATGATAGAGTGACAGATGAAGAAGAAAAGGCTTTGATAAATAATCTTTTTTAGGCTCATGTTTCCAAATGCATTTTGTACAAGTTACTTCTATCATCAAAAATAAATTATGTCCTAATTAAAATGCAAAATATAAGGAGGACAGATAGACTTCTGTAGAATCTGAAGGGATTTTTATAGAAACTGGGAAAAAGAAGGAACATTTGCATACTGACATATTTAAATGTAATTCTACAAGTGACCAAAAAGTTTACTATGATCCTATTTGTATTATACAATAGAGGATTGACTCTTGAGGGAATCAAATAATTCTACATCAATGCTGAAAGAGAGAAATGGAAGCTATATATTCTTTATGACTTATATGAGACATTGGTTATTATATAGGCAGTTATCTGAAAGGTAGATTGAAAAAATAAATTATCAGGGACTTCACAGTTTCTGTTCTGCATGGTGACATGGACCAAGGGTGAGACATTATCATTAGGGAGTTCAGATAAGGGTCAGATTGGGTTTGTATCACTACAGATTTGTTGGCTTATGGCATTGATATGCATCAAGTGTCTTTGGTTATAAGCTATGACCTATCATGAAAACTATATTCACAGAATTGGCAGAGGTAGTCATTTGGGGAAGAAAGGTGTGGCTACAATCTCTGTAACTGAATAATAGAATAAGATTCTTTGTGACTTTGAGACTTTCCACTAATACAGTAGAGGATATGTGGAGTGCAGCTGACATTTATTTAATCTCTGAGATGGTTTTGAATGCTTTTGCTGAATAGATGATTCACAACATTAATCATGATTCTTTGGAAATAACAAATCTTGTCTCAATATTCATAATGGATCAGTAATACAGATTTTAGATAGCAAAGTGACTTTAGTAATGAGTTCCTGTGGGGGAAAGAGCTTTTGATGCCTTCTCCTTTAGAATTAGACTATTAGGGTTGTATGTAAAAGACATATGACCAGCAAAATATTAGAAATGTATTTTCTAATTCTGTAGAAATGGTTTATATTGAGGTTATCTATCATTTAATAATGTACTTGTGGAATAAAGATAAGTCCTATATGAAATCAGCCAGTTATTGTTAAATTAGTATAACTAGTTTTTACTGTGTTAACCAGTAGACTGAATAAGAAAGGCTTTTCAAGGGGACAATTTTTTTTAAAGGAAGCATTTAAAAGCATTTTGGTTTTTATTGTTCTGTCTAATAAATTATTTAATCAGAGCCAAGTTTGAACTGGACCCTGTGTCTAAGTCCCATCAAGCAATCTTAAAAGAGAGGGTTCAATACAATCAAATTTCATTATTATAATGCCTTAATTAATTTGAATATCCAATAAATTACCTGTATATTTTTAAAAAGCATAATTCTAAAGCAGGTGGTAGTAGCTGACATGGCTTTTGTGATATTTTAAGGAAACACCATCCAATAAATATAAATGAATATAAAAAGAAAGACACACACATACATCCAGAGCTTTTATTCAACCTCAAAAGCAACTCTTTAAAAGAAAGAGTCATGGGGCAGTTAGGTGGCGCAGTGGATAGAGCACAGGCCCTCGAGTCAGGAGTACTTGAGTTCAAATCCGGCCTCAGACATTTAACACTTACTAGCCATGTGACCCTGGGCAAGTTACAACCCCAATTGCCTCAGTAAAAAAGAGTCTTCTCTGGTCACCTTTTTTTTTTTTTTTAGTGAGGCAATTGGGGTTGTAACTTGCCCAGGGTCACACGGCTAGTAAGTGTTAAATGTCTGAGGCCGGATTTGAACTCAAGTACTCCTGACTCGAGGGCCTGTGCTCTATCCACTGTGCCACCTAGCTGCCCCGTCTGGTCACCTTTTAATCTCATGCACCCTTTCATGATCCATGGAAGCTCTTTATCCCTACTATATTTCTCAATATGACCTCAGGGGAGATGACAATATCTGTGTTCTGGAAGTTTTGAAAACAGTCTTCTTCTGATGTATGAAGAACCTCAGAGTAGAAAAAAAAAAGTATCACAACTTCTCAAAACTCTCAGCATTCATGGTCTATTCAGTCATATTCCCTGATTGAAGACAGACAAAATTGAGATGCATGGGGTTAGAAAATATGCTAATTATTCTTATAGAATTTGTGTGTGTGTCAATAAATGGAAGCAGCTCCATCTTAAAGTTTGTAAGTTAAATAAATACCATAATTGGTTCTGAGAAAATCACTTTTAAAAATTTTAGTTTAAAAGACTTAAAAATTTTAACTAGATTTATAACTCTACTTCATACCTCCCCTTTTTAAAAATCAGGTAGTAATCATATGTACTCATCACCCTCTCTTCCTAGATATTTTTAAGTAATTGCAAATATAATTGTAGGAAGACATGCATTATTAGGGAACATTGTAGCATAGTGGATAGAATGCTGGGCTTGGAATCGGGAAGACCTGAGTTCAGATCCTGACACAGACACTTACTGGTTGTGTGACCTTGGGACAAGTCATCTAAAGAGGAGGGAGTTGTAAGTTGTAAGATTTAAATGAGAAGGGAGCAGAGCCAAGATGGCTGAGAAAAGACAGGGATTGACCTGGTGAGTAATTAATATATTAATTTTATGCATAACAGTGGCCTAATTTTTTGAGTGTATGAAGCACTATGTTGTTTCAAAACCTTAAGAGTAAAACTTTGTGTATTGAATTGAATAAATTTTGTTTAATGTTTTAAACTTGGAAACATGTTTTCTTGAAATTTACAATTAATATATTAGGAAGTAACACCACTCCTTGTTTTTGTGTATCTTTCTATAGAAATGTAAGCCCATTTTCCTTGAGATAAATTGTTGTAGGTACAGAGGAACATAAACCTTTGCTGATAAAACAAATACATCTTATTTTTTTATTCTATTATTTAAATGATTTCAAGTCCAAAAAACAATATTTACAGAAATATTTTTACTGTGCTTAGAAACTTAAACTGATTATTGCATTTCTTTTTTTTAATTCAGGTATCATTTGTAAAATAATCACTATCCTCTTCAATACTTTTGCACTAATGTTATACAGACCTCCTTCATCAGACACAAGTGGATCATTGCATTCAACCAATCAAGAGGGTGATCAAAGAATGAATCTTGAAACCAAGACTTTTTAAAAAACCCGAAGAGGACATTTCAGAAATGAAAAATTGATGTATTATAGCTGCATGGTACAGCTGCAATTTTGGAATATTATATAAAAATTTACATTATTATTTTTATATAATTTATTTCATATATTTATCAATTATATTTTTAGGTACATGCAGATTTTTATTTGGGGTTCAAATGTAATAAAGTGGACTGTGTGCCCATTAATTACCCCCCAAATCTATGAGCAGTTCCAAAAGATAAACATATATATGTGCATTATGGTGAGTAAAAAAAGAAGCATAATCCTTTCAGGCTAAGGGAAGAAAAACTATATGAGCTAAATAGGGGAGGCAAAGATAGCCCATCAATAATTAACAATTCTGAGTACAACGAACTATTAAAGTACTATCAAAAAGTCTATTCCATTGTGCAAATTTTGTTTATTTATCTTAATAACTGTTCTAGCTCTGATCCTTAGAATTTACAACAAATTTCCCCAAAAAATTATCTTTAAAATAACACATGAATGTAACATTATGCAATTTCTAATTAAAACATCTTCAGCATATTATTTCATAGTTTTTCTCCTTTTGTTCTAGACTGGCCTACTTTCAGAGGCTTTCTGTGGGTGGGTGGTTCATTTCAACTTTCTTTTATCCTTTTAGTCATGGAATATAATACGAAAAAAACTAGATACTTTTGCCTTGACTTGAAGATGTTTTTTTTAATAACTTGTTCATATCCCTGATTTGTACTTCTTATTAGGATTGTCTTCTTAAAATTAATCAGCACATCAAAAACTTAAAGCCTCTTGAGTGAAGTATACGATTCAGTGGGTGAAAAAATGTCTATACATTTCGAAATGTGAAGATTTCTTAATCTAAACTTTGTTACCAAAAAAAAAGGCATTTTAAGACATTTTATGTGAGAAATAATAAAAGTTTATTCAATGGGGTTCATAAATTAAAATTATTTTTGGCTTGCCCCAGTTTTTCATTCTTTGGAAATTTTATTTATATATATACATATATATATATATATATCTTCAATAACCTAAAAAAGTCCTGCATGGTTCAGTGAGATGAATATAAAATTTTCTGCTGGTGAACTGCTACAGAATCCTTATGTAACCTATCCAAGCTCATGACTACAATGAAGTGAGTAGGAAGTTGGTGATATATAAGTAAAACATTTCTTTTGGCTTATATCTTCTTGATTTGAACCAGACTAAGCCCAGAACAAACTGAAAAGCAGATAATTTTACTTCTTCCAAAGTTCTATATGATTTGTTCTTGTGCACAAATTGGTATCCTTTTATATGTTAGTCAATTTTCATAATTAAATAAATTCAGCCTGTTATAATGACCTTTAGAAATTTGGATATAAAAATTTTTGTATGTAATTTGCATACTATTAATCTTTAAGTATCCATAGAAGTATTAACTAGGCATTTATTCTTTTAGAAAATATAAATGAATCTTTAAAAGTTCAGATGGTTACAAATTATATGTAATTTTTTTATTACTGTGAAATATGAGAAAATAATATGATTCTGGATCTATTTAGAAAGTGTTATTTATAAAGAACACATGTAAGGGGCAGCTAGGTGGCGCAGTGGATAGAGCACCGGCCCTGGATTCAGGAGGACCTGAGTTCAAATCCGGCCTCAGACACACTACTTGTGTGACCCTGGGCAAGTCACTTAACCCCAATTGCTTCACAAAAAAAAAAAAAAAAAGAACACATGTATTCATTTTCAGATAATATGAGTTACCAAGGTTATATAATAAAATATATTGATTTGGATTTTTAAACTTTTCCAAAGACTATAAAAGTTTGGCCTTGATAAATTTGTTTAAAATTGAAACTGACTTTTTTTTGTCCTGATATCTGATTTTATTGTTTTAGGAAATTCCTACTGAGGAAACTCTCCCTGCTGGTGTGTTATCAGCAAGTGTTCATCTTACAATCTTAGGAAAAGTTTGACTTGTTCAGAGTCACACAGCTAACAGTCACTTGAATATAATTTTAGAAATAAAAATACATTTCAAAATATATTCAAACAGGATTCTGTATTTGAGAGTTAATTTAATTTTAAGGCTATTTTATATCTTAGATGTTACTTAGTTATTTCCTTTTTCTTCCCTTCTTCCAAACATTAGATCTAGGAGATACACTGGATCACTGGAGTACACCATAGATCACAAGATCAGAGATATAGAGATGTAAAATATATTAGAAGTCGGGGCAGCTAGGTGGCACAGTGGATAGAGCACTGGCCCTGGATTCAGGAGGACCTGAGTTCAAATCCGGCCTCAGACACTTAACACTTACTAGCTGTGTGACCCTAGGCAAGTCACTTAACTTAGCAAGTTAACCTTAGCAAGTCACAAGCCTTACCAAAAAAAAAAAAAAATATATATATATATATATATATATATATATATATATATGTTAAGGGCTAAAATTCTAGCTAGTCTGTCTAAAATATCTAATGAGTGGTCGCCAATAAATTATAAGCTTTAGCAAGAGTTAGACTTTTAAGCATTTATTAAGGAGAATATATTAGTGATATATACAATAATTCCAAACCATACCCAGAGTATAATGACATATAAATAATAAACGAATGTAAATAGCTGATTATATTAGACATTGTTACATAATCTTCTTTTAGACATTATTACATAATCTTCTTTTAGCAAGTAGACCACATCATCTTATACATGAATTCTCTAGTATAACAGTAGCAGATACTTAAAGTGGTGATTAATTCATCAAAAAGAAATAAGACTTCAATTAGCAAGATTCGATATTCAATAGCATATACTTAAAATGCCTTTGAAAAGTCACTTAGTTTACAAAATCTGGTTTTTAAAGAAAAGCAAAAGAAACAAAAGTAAAAAAAAACAAAGCAAAACCAAAAACCAAAATAAAAGGCAAAAGATTCGCTAAGCACCCTTTTGTGCTCTTAAAGAATTTAAAGATGTGGTGAATTCCAGGTCTTTTCAGTGCCTTTCAAAAGTCAAAACAAAACAAAAAACAAAAAGGATTAAAAAAAAAAATAGGTATAGGGTAGGGAAAAGGGTGGGAGAAATTGAGGTGGGCCAGAAAACTAGGCCATGTGCTTCAGTGCTTTTGCCTGTGGAAGGAAATGCTTGTTAAATTTTAAGGTATTTAAGCTGCTAGAGTTTGGGGTATGCCACATTGTTTTAACTGGTTCCCCAATTCTCTGCATGCCAAAGTGGCAGGGGTTTCTGAATTGTCATTGATCTTTCTAATGCTGTCATAATGTTCTTTATGGTAGAAAATGTGGAGTTCTCTAGCATCAGTTTTGTCTGTGCCACTGATTCTCAATAAAGGCTGATTTAATTGATGAACCACAACATTCAGCTGATGCTGCTTAGCAAATGCTACAATTGTATCATTTCCTCCCCACTTTCCAAATTTCTTTAATTCATCAACATATTCTTCAAAAGGGGAGTCATTTACTATAAAAGACTCAAACTCTTGTCTATGGTTAATCATATAAGAAGCAGCTTCTTGTCTGTGTCTGAGATGATTTCTACAGTGACCTTCTAGCTGGTCTGCTAAAGCCCTAAAAAGGCAATTTCCGTCTCCTGATACTTTACGAAGACTGAGTCCCAAAGCATTTAACTGATCAGTGGGATTCTTAAATGGGAACTGCCTGTTTCCTCTGAACTTTCTTTGCTCTTTAACAGTTGCTATCGTTAGGGTTTTTACCTCTTTAGCGTCTACCTCAGGTCTATCTGAAATCTCTTCACCTATGAATGGTGCAGGCTTTATATGAGAGCAATGAATCCATGAGTCTTTTTCACCAATTTTAATGGCAGTAGGAGTTGTCAATAATACCTGAAAAGGTCCTTCCCAGGCAGGTTGAGTTCCACTGGTTCTCTGAAAATTCTTTACATATATTTTATCTCCTGGGTTGAAGTTATGCAATGAAAAGTCTAATGGTCCTGCCTGGACCACAGCTCCTGCCTCATGGAGTTCACGTAGCCTGGTCTGTAATTCCTGTATATAGGAAGCAACAGAAGTATCACCTCCCACCAGTGATGTATAAACTGGGGAAAAAGTTTTAGCTTGGATAGGAGGGTGACCAAAAAGCATTTCATAAGGAGATATATGAAGTTCTCCTCTTGGTCTACTTCGTAGATAGAATAATGCCAATGGTAGAACATCAGGCCATTTCAAATGGGTTTCAGTACATAATTTGCCAATCATACTCTTAAGCTCTTTATTCATACGTTCGACTTGGCCTGAACTTTGTGGATGGTAGGGCGTGTGGAATTTTGGAGTCACTCCCAAGAAAGAGTAGATTTGGGATAAAATGGAATCAGTGAAATGTGTGCCTTTGTCAGAATCGATGCGGGCTGGTGGGCCAAAACGAGGTACTATCTCTTTAAGGAGAATTTTGGCAACAAAGGCAGCTTTATCTCCTGGGTTGAAGTTATGCAATGAAAAGTCTAATGGTCCCAAGTTTACACAGGTAGTAACTGGAAGAACTGGGGTTTAAGTCCATTTCTTCTGAATCCAGAGGATCTCCCTCCTGTACACTGCTGTATTTTTGCAATCACTGCAATACTAACACAAGCATTTCAGAAATAATTAGGGATAGACTGGAAATTCAGGTCAGTTGTAAATCAATAATGGGTTGAGGTTTCTGGTAAGCATCATAAGCAAAATGTGTGCCTTACAAGAAATATATTTTCCTAGAAGAAAACATTTATTACTTTAATCTGTAGAGGGACTATGCCCTTTCTGGTCTACATGATACTAAAATTTCCATTTAAGTCCAATAAAAAAAAAAGTTTCCCAGTATGTGTGAAATCCCATGCACAAGATACATCTGCTTTAAGTTAGTTAGCTAAGAAGTCACCATGGTCTTGAATGCCACTTATCCCAGTGCCAGGGTTGATATTAAAGCTTGCCCTGTACCACCCCTAAGTGTTCCTGGCTCACCAGCTAGGGCATCCCTTTCCCTGGGAGATCCAAGGTGGGAGAGAGGGGAAAGATGCTATCAAACCTTTTGCCCTAAGAGACCTCTGCTAATGGTTGTTGTTGTTCAGTCATTTTTCAGTCAGATATGACTCTTTGTGACCCCATTTTGGTGTTTTCTTGGTAAAGATACCGAAGTGGTTTGCCATCTGCAGCTCAATTTACAGATGAGAAAACAGAGGCAAACAGCCAAGTGAATTGCCCAGGGTCACACAGACCAGATTTGAACTCATCAAGATGAGTCTTCCTGAGTTCAGGCCCAGTGTTCTATCCACTGTATCACCTAGCTGCTAGCTCTGCTCCCTTTTTCTGTGAAGATTAGGTAAGGACTCCCTCACCTTCATCCAGGATCCCAGGCTTGCCACCAAGTTATCTAAGTGATCCACTTTCAGGTAAATAAATACACATTCGCCAGAACTATACAAAGAATTTTTCATCCATACAATATCACTACAAAGCAAGCTACTTCCTAACAATACCATAGCTAAGGAAATAGATCACAGAGGCACAATATAGTAGGGATGTGAGACTTCAGTTATCCTCATATGTGCTGGATCTTTCTTTGTCAAAAGCAGGATAATTTCTTCAATGATAAATTCCTGCTTCAAAGGATAAAGAGCCATCAATGAGAAATTATTTTCTGAATCATATCCTTTTTTTCAGATTTAAAGAGATTTACTTTGAGTTGAACATATGAACATACATATTAAAGCATTCTTTGATCATATATGTATTTGTATACGTGTGTGTGAATATACACACAAACACATCACAGATGTTTTTAAAACACTGATCAAAAACACTTTTCTCCATTGAATTTCACTTCTGTATGATACAATATGACATTATTAATTTTGCAGTACTAAAAATCTGCAAAATTAGATTATATACTGTACCTAGTAGAATAATTTTCACTTCTAGTTATTTTGCCTGAGTAATTCAACTAATTAAATATTTTAATATTTATAGCCTTCTTTGGTCCATTAAAGCA
This sequence comes from Dromiciops gliroides, assembly GCF_019393635.1. Classification (NCBI taxonomy): domain Eukaryota; kingdom Metazoa; phylum Chordata; class Mammalia; order Microbiotheria; family Microbiotheriidae; genus Dromiciops; species Dromiciops gliroides. The sequence continues at coordinate 480,576,260 of NC_057861.1, forward strand.
TGTAAAAAGAATTAAATCTACTTGATGAAAGATACCTTTCCCTGTGTCACATATTTTTTCTTAATTTTGTTTAAAAGAAAAGATCTAAGAAAATGGAAAGGACATGGAGTGTATGTAACATTCTGCATTCTGCTCATATATTTTACCCTTCCCCTGATGTTTTTTATCATGAATAAAATGGTTCTTTTCTCTTATTTTGCTACCTTTTTTTCATATAATGACTTTTAAGCATATGTTTCCTCCTCCCAAGTCAGCAATACTTCCATTTTATTTAAAAAAAAAAAAAGAAAAGAAAACCAAAAGCAGTTCTGTAAAACTAACACCCACACTTTCTTTGAAAATGTATATGGTATTCTACAACTATTACACTTCCACAAAAATGGAAGGAGATGTGGTTTCTCAATTCTTGCACCAAGTTTGGTTCTGAATCATATTCTGACAAGAAGAGAGGAAGGAACTGATTGCTGAGCTATAAATCTGGGAAAATGGAAATCTGGGAGGAAAGGACCAGCCTCTTAGAGTTCATGATAGAGGAGAAGAAAACTGAGAACTTAGCTTTATTTGCTCCTAGATTGCTGCAGAATAGATATCAGGGGATCCAGAGTAAGAATCAGATGGACTAAAATTCTACAGGGGAAGTCATCCCAGGAGAGATTTTATTTTACCCTCTGGTTCTAGGATATCAGGACAGTTTTCCTTGATAATTTCTTGAATTATGATTGCTAGGCTCTTTCTTTGATCATGACTTTCAAGTAATCCAGTCATTGTTAAATTAATCTGTCCTCAGTCTATTTTCCAGGTCAGTTGCTTTTCCTATGAGATATTTCACATTTTCTTCTGGTTTTTTTTTCCATTCTTTTGAGTTTGTTTTATTGTTTCTTGAGATCTTATGGAGTACTTAGAATCCATTTGCCTAATTCTAATTTTTAAGGAATTTTTTTTTTCAGGGATCATTTGTACCTCTTTTTCCCTTTGGCCAATTTTGTTTTTTAAGGTCTTATTTTCTTCAGTATTTTTGTGCCTCTTTCATCAAGCTGTGAATTTCCTTTTCATAATTTTCTCCCTTTGCTTTTATATTTTTATGTAATTTTTCCTTTCTCACTCTTATTTGAGTTTGAAAATCTTTTTTTTAGCTCTTTAAGGAATTTTCATTAGGCTTGTGTCCAATTCACATTTTTCTTTGAGCCTTTGCTTGTACTTGCTTTGACTTTATTTTCTTCTGAGTCTTTGTCTTCATTTTCCCTGTCACCATAATAGCTTTTTACCATTGGGTTCTTTTTTGTTAGTTTGCTCATTTTCCCATCCAGTGTCTTAATTTGAAACTATGTTAATGTTGGCCTCTGTTCCCAGTTGGGGTTGGGATAGAAGGGCTCTATCTCAAGCTTCAGGTTTTTCTCACTGCTTTTTTCAGAGCTAGTTCTGGGGGGTTGGAAGTTTTTAGTGCTTCCAAGATGGTGTAATCTTGGGAGAAATGTGGTCACTGCTCTCTTTGTCTGCACACTGGTCTTTATTCAGGAAGGGCCCCTGCTCCCTTGGGATTGCAATTGCTATTGCTTCTCAGGGCCCTTCCTCCCTTGGGCCTAGAAATCATACTCTTCCTCAAGCTCCCTGATTCCCTGGGCCCCAAAGTGATACTGCCCCTCAATGTTCCTACTCCCTCTTGACTAAGAGTGCTCCTCTCTGTCCTTTTACTATGAGCCAGAAATGGGTATAAGCAACGGAGTTGCCAAACAGCATCTGGTACTGGGACCAGTCCTAGCACAGGGGTACCTTATAATCTCTTTTTGACCAGCTGCCAGTTAGTTTTCCTGCCTATGGTTTGAATGCCCCTGAAGCTGCTGCTGCTTCTATAACTACCACTGGTGTTTCATCCATGTGGGCTCTGGCCTAGCTTCCTCCTCTATGTCACTGATATTTCTTTCTGACCTCCTATCTTGTCTTGGACTGAAAGAATGTCTCACCTTGACCTTTTATTCCTCTGCCACTCCAGAATTCAATTTGAGACATTATTTTAAAGTTGTTTAGAGGGGAATGTTGGGAAATCTTGACTCACTGTTTCTCTAATCTGCAATATTAGTTCTTCCCTTGGAAGTCCCAAGTTTATCTTTTGAAAGGAAAATTATATACCTTTGAAAATAGTTTTAAATTTCTGATTCACTAAATACTTTCTTTGTGTCAGTCAACAAGTATTTATTAAGTGCCTACTCTATGCTAGACACCATCCTGGATACCAGACATAACAAAGACAAAATCAAATAGTCCCTGCTTTCACAGAACTCCTATTGAAGGAGACTATCAATATTTATTAATGTAATTCACATTTAACTCTGTCCATCGGGAACATGACCAGCAAATTTATACAGTATTCCCAAATTACAGGGAAGGCTTCTGACCTTGAACTAGAATGACATTTGAGGAGAATTAGAAGGAAGATGTCAGGAGCCATCTTGATTAGCCATTGAAAGCAACCATTTAGGCTGCTGAAGATTAAGCCAATGTGAGCAAAATAATAGTCCAGGACAGGGGACAATAGAGGTGTTTCAAGTATCAATTATAGACTGAATTCAATCTGTGTTGCTTTTTATGCTGAAATGGGAAGAAAACATGGTTAACTCCTGTGAGAAAATAATGGGTTTTGGGGGGGCACCCCTACTCAAGGGAGCCTTGCCCGACCTCTTTTAAGGCCAGTCCAGAGTCAGTACAATTGCAAAAGAAATGCAGATTAACCTTCCTGACTACCTAAAGGAAGTTAACTCATTTAGGTGACACCCCCCCCCCCCCCCCCCCCCCCGCCGCCAAGTCATGTCGATAAATGGGCTGACCAATTAGCTTGGATCAATGTGCAGTGACCCACCTCTACCTGAGAGAGGATAAAAATCCTTGGGGTGAGGGGGTGTCGCTCTCTTTTCTCCCCAGCTCTTCTCCCTGCACCTCTCCCCATCCTGGAATTTTATGGTGGGCTTATACATGGTCAAATTAAGAATAAATGCTTAATGCTAAAACTGGTGCAATAGCCTCTAATTTCTAAGTAACAATATATTAGAAACCCCAGCTAATTTCCCTAAAACCTAGAACAGAGGAACCACCATATATTTTCAAACAACACACTCTCCTCTTTTTCTCTTTATCCAGGAAGTAGCCAAATGTTCCTGTGGACTATTCACTCCCTCTTACTTCCTTTTTTCACCTGCCCTTCTTAAGGTTGAGGAAACAATTGGAGTTTAGAAGTTTTGTCCATTTGTCAAATGTTTACTTTCTTAAGTCATTAACTTGTGATTTAAATTGTTGGTCAGTCAAATATCAAGGCTATTTGATCCCTTATCGGAAACAGGATCTATAAAGGCCGAAGGATGGAATTAGTGTTATCTCCTTCCAGCCTTGTAAAAATATCCCCAAACAGAAAGATATTCTTGGCCTATTTTTCTGCCCATTTGTTAAAAAGACAGCAAGCCAGAATTAGTGAACCGTAGGAAAAAGAAAAGTCACTGACACTTCAGTCTGAAAGCCTCAAAGGATTGAGTTTTTGAGGTCTAGCATCTGAGTTACAGAGCAGGAACTGAATGTGGTTGGGGAATAGAACAATGTTATCAAAACCTGAAATCATGCACAAGTTCCTCCTAGTGGTTAGATAAGTACAGAGAGTAAATACAAAATAAATACAAAGCAGAGGAAAGAAGAACCCTGGTGGCAGATATTCCACTTGAAACACAATTTGGCAACCTGGATTACTAGTTCTCTGACTAATTGCCTATTTCCCCAATTTGTCACAAAAGCCATTTCTCATGCCTCTGTAGCCCACTACTGCATCCTGCCCAAAGATGGTAACCCTGAAAACTAACCCATATTCAAGGAATTCTTTGGGTCTTCATTTGTTTAAGCTGGCTGATCATGATCTTTGTTTCACAAGACGAAACAGAGGACACAATCCAAAGAAAAAGCTATTTAATGAAGCAAAGGCAAAAGAAAGGAAAATTGCAAAGAAAATCCTATATACACACGGGGTTACTCTCTCCTACTAATCCTTACACCACTGATGAGAGAGGGAATGTGCGTGTGGTGAGGAAACAATCATGGAAAAACTTGCATAGAGCCAGGACAACTCCCAGTCTTGAGGCTGTGTCACAGATGGAATTGCTTTTTGCCTCCAAATGTGCCATTTGATGCTTCACTGAAATCACTTGTGTCATTTTATCATCTGGTGATAACATTGTGCTGTGTCCTCTGCTGGTTTATTGACTTTGTCACTCTGCCATGTATAGGCTCTCTCCTCTGAACTAGAGTCATTTGGTTCTCTCCTGCTAACTTCTGGTGAACTGCTAAATTGTAATTGCAACATGAGCTCTTTTTCCAAAGAGGGGCTATTCTAGTTCTTTTCACAAATCAGATACCATTGCTATCTCTGGACAGCCAGCAGAAGCCCTCAGGCTAAGATTCAATTTTTCTTTAGAACATCTTTATTTCTTCCTTAGCTCAGGAGTTTCTTTCTGCTTAGTCTACTGTTTGATTTCAGATAGGAACCTTTGGTTCTTGTCATGCCTCTAATTTCTAGTCTGGTGTAAGGGGGCAAAATTGTTCTGACCTAACTACACCAATTTCAGGGAGGCATGCCCTCTGAGAGAAACCTGAAATATCAGAGAAAGAGGGGCTCATACTAGCTTGGTTATTAATAGGTTTTATTAGAGTTAATTAGGTTAATTGGGAGATTTTACTCACAAGAGGCCAGCCATTCTGGGTGGCAGTAGGACAAAGTAACATTGTGAATCCCTGAACCAACTATGAGCCAGGCCAGATATTATATAGAAACAAAACAAAAAGGCATAGTGTCAGAGATGGCCCAGAGTCATGTACAAGTTTCCTCATGGGTTAGTTGGAGCTTCTTTTGCTGCTTACATTTACTCAAGGTAGTTTACATTTTTCCATAGAGCCATAGGTCACATTCCCACTTTGGTTACCACATACACCTGGATCCTGGCAAAACCCAGTAAGGACTTGTAAGGGTGGGGTATATCTAGTGACCGTAGGCCTTGCCTTTGTATAGGCACCAAACTCACCTCTTTTCCTATCACTGGAATGCACTCATTCCTCAATTCTTTTGCTAAGAATACTTATCTCTATGAAACCTTACCTGATTTTGTCAGTCATTAGTATTCCTTCCTCAAATGCTTTTGCTTATCTTATACCTGTTTATCTTTTTTTGGGGGGGGAGGGGCGGGGAGGCAAGTGATTTGCCCAGGGTCACACAGTTAGTAACTGTCAAGTGTCTGAAGTCAAATTTGAACTCAGGTCTTCCTGAATCCAGGGCCAGTGTTTTATCCACTGCACCACCTAGCTGGCCCCTTATACTTGTTTATCTTATACCTTATACCTTATCTTATACCTGTTTATCCTTTAGATAGAAAGATTTCATTTCTTTATATCCCTAGCACTTAGTACAGCAGTAGAACACAAATTATGAGTCGTCTGTTCTCCTTCTACCTGTACTTCTTAAACCTAGTTCATCTCTTCTTCCCTTACATAGTTTCTTTCCTACTCTTCCCACCCTTTATTTCATGTCTTCTGGAACTCTGATTCTATCACTCTAACACAAATTCCTTCTTTTGTCTTCTCATACTTATTTTATCTTCTTATTAAAGATATGGTTTGTGAACATCTAGAAAAGGTATCTGTGGTCACAATGAATCTCAGCATGTTTTCATCAAGAACAGGTCATACCACATTAACCTCATTTCCTTATTTAACAGAATTATCACAACACTGGCAGAAAAGGAAGATGGTGTGGATGCTGAATTTTCCCTAGACTTCAGGAGAGCATCTCTACTGTAGTGTCTTCAGGAACCTATCTTTGACCCTGTACTACTTTTTAATTTATTAATTAGTTAATTTACTTATTCATTTATTCATTCATTAATTTGTTTTATTTATTTATTTATTTTGTTATTTGATTAATTAGTTTATTTATTTATTATTTGGTGAGGCAATTGGGGTTAAGTGACTTACCCAGGGTCACACAGCTAGTAAGTGTCATGCATCTGAGGCTGAATCTGAACTCAGGTACTCCTGATTCCAGGGCCAGTGTTCTATCCACTGCACCACCTAGCTGCCTTAATGTTTTTGTCAATGAATGGGATAAAGGTCCAGTGTAGATGGCACATGAATCAAATTTCTAGATGGCACAAAGCTGGCAGGGATAGCTAACATTAGATTATAGAACTAATATCTCAAAAGACACTGACAGGCTAGAATTATGTGATACCTAAAAAAGATGAAATTTAGTAGAGACTAAAGGAAGTATAAATAGATTTAAAAATATCAACTGTACAAGTAAAAGATTTAAACAAACAAACAAAAAACAAGGCTGCAAACTCTGAGACATATTGAGATTAAATTTAACAATTCGATTGAAAAACAAAAAATTCCACATTGACCAGAAGAAAAATGTTAAGTGCAAAGGGAAGGAGATTTAAGTAACACCAGACTATTCTAAACCCAGCAGAAAATGCAGGAGGAAATGGAACAATGTGTATCAAAGAGAAATGGAGCTCAAGAAGCAGCCCAAGGTGATCCACCTTGCAAATATGAGTCTAACCATAAATGAAAAAAGTTAAATATTTAATAATAAAAATGCATTTGAAGCATTCCTAGAAAGAAAGCTAAACCTGAAAAGATTATTTGCTTTTCAAACATCCCAGACAAAAGAAATGCAGAACTGATGAATCAATGCAACAGCCAAAGGTTGCAGCAGAGTGACAGCAGAGAACTAAATAACAGGGGTGAAGGCAGAAGTCAGGTTGAGGTGATAGAGAAGCAGTGGGCCTGGGGCATTATGGACAGAACCTTGTGACACCCCACCAAGTGAATCTATCTTATTGTTGTTGCTGTTTTTATGGGACTAGATTACAAAATGGGGTGGTAGATGAAAGGTGAAAGGGGAGGAACAAGATAGAAGAGGGCTAGCAATAAGGGGAAGGAGACTCCTCTTGGCTCTCAGAAAAAGGTAGAGGAAAGAATTTAAAATATGGAGGCTAAAGAGGAGATTGGAAAGGGTACCACTGATGAATGCTTCTATGGATAAAGAGATATTCCATGAAAGGAGATGAAGACCTTGTGGCAAGTGCCACAAGAGATTTAGGGTTTGAAGGGATCAATCATCTTCAGAAGGGAGGATTTGGAGTTCCTGGAGGCAACTGGCGCTTGTCAGGGAAGGCAGTGTATCTAGGGAGGAAATTTTGAGAGAAATGGGGAAGGAAAGTGGCCAGGAAGAAGGCATAGGTCAGTGGTAAGCTACATAATTAGGGATGTGGGTGGGGGGTGATGAGGTCTGCCATTAGATGGTCTTCTATTAACCTCCAGGAATTGACATTTTTCTAGGAATGAGGCATGATCAAAAAGGGGAGTGGGGACAGGGGACAAATTCTACAAGGTAGTGGAAAACAGTACTCAGAGGGGAGAACCCTGAATAGGTACCCCAGAAGTGCTGATTCCATGAGGAATGCAGAGAATTCTGAATGTGTAAAATTTACTTTCATTTTGTTATTCTTTATACATTTATGTTGTTGTGCATAGTTTTTCTAGTTGTTTTTTCACTCTGTATCGCTTCACATCATCCCATGCGTCTCTGGATTTTTCCTATCCATTATTTCTTACAGTGCCTAATATTCATATATACAATTATTATTTTTTTACCATTCCCAAATTCTTAGGCAACTACTTTGTTCCCAATTCTTTGCTACCACAGAAAGTGCCATGAGTATTGGTTTATAAGGTAACTCTTTCTTTAAAAAAAAGGGGGGGAGGGGTGGACAGCTAGGTGGCACAGTGGATAAAGCACTGGCCCTGAATTCAGGAAGACCTGAGTTCAACTCTGCCCTCAGATACTTGACATTTACTAGCTGTGTGACCCTGGGCAAGTCACTTAACTCTCACTGCCTCGCAAAAAAAAAAAAAAAAAAGAAAAAATCTGATCCCTCTTTAGGGCATATGACTATGTGCTTTCTGGGTCAAAGAATATGTGTATTTTAGTCACTTAAAAAAAAGACAAACAACATGATTCAAATTGTTTTCCAGAATGGTTGAACCAATTCAAAGTTCTAACGAGTGAATAAGTGTGCCTACCTTTCCACAATTCTTCCAACACTTAATCATTTTATCTTTTGACATTTTGCTTATTGCTAAGCGTCAAGTTGTTTTGATTTTCAGTTCTATTATTAATGATTTGGAACTGTCGGTAGTTTTCATTTCTTCTGAAAACTACTTGTTCAGATCCTTTGATCATTTATTACCACGGAATACCAATTTATTACCAGGAATTACCAATCCTGGAAACAGCCCTGGATTTGGAATCGGTATATTGAGTTCAAAGCCCAAATTTCTCAATTATTACCTTTGTGTCTTTATGCAAGTCAATTCACCTCTCTGGGTTTGCTTCTATGATAGATGATGAATTAAACCCCTATTTTATCCCAATCAATATTAATCAGTTTGATATGATTCCATAGGGGTAATGATTATAAGTTCTGTATATTAGGCCCCACAGCTGTGAACTACCAGTTATGACATTCACTTGCCTAACAAGAATGCTGATGACCAAACCTAGCATGGGTGGAATGGCTTGACATGATATGAAAAGTCCACCAACTTATTTTTGTACCTCAGGACCACCCTCTAGTGCCCAACATGAGCAGGGAACCATCCTAAGATCACTTAGTCAGCAGAGATGATTCTTGCCTTGTCTGTCTTGTGACTACCCATGCTGATGTATCATTTCTGGCCCTTGTGGAAGGTCAAAATCAAAGTCTATTAACCAACAAGATAGAATTTTACTTTGCCTCTTCTGAGTGTCTGGTTATCAAGCCCTATAAAGTAAGGCCCTGGGGAAAGGAGGCATCTCAGATTATGAAGATTTGAGGTCCAGTTTGTTAGAGGGGGCCATGGACCCTTTAATAAAGTGCTATTGGCTTAGAGCTGTCTTAAGTGTTTTTTCTTGTAAACTGGACAATTATGGACCCCACATTTCCTCATCTGTAAAGTGAGGGGATTGAATTACATCATTTTGGGGGAGGGGCAATAAGGGTTAAGTGACTTGCCCAGGGTCACACAGCTAGTAAGTGTCAAGTGTGTGAGGCTGGATTTGAACTCAGGTCCTCCTGAATCCAGGGCCAGTGCCTTATCCACTGTGCCACCTAGCTGCCCCCGGAATTACATCATCTTTGAGATACCTCCTAGCTCTAAATTTATAATCTAATTACTTATACATCTTGAATATTAGACCCTTATGCAAATATCTCATTTTCCACAATCAACTAACTTCCTATCCTACCTGCATGTTTTGTGTAAAAGCTTTTTAAATTCATTCAATCAAAATTATCTATTTTGTCTTTCAAATTTCCTGTATCCCAAACTGTGAAAGGTATGTTTTATAATTTCTTTATGCTATCTAACATTTAACCAAAGAAAGGTTTCCCCATATGAATAAACAGCTTCTAAACTAAGACCCCCAAAATTATTTAACTGGCAACTTAAATATAACATGGAGCAAAATGTTTAGAAATAAAAATACTGTCTCAAATTCATTGTATATAGGTTTTTATTGGGCTACATCTGTACTGGGCTATGGTTTTATGGGGAAAGCAGTTTTCAGAGTCATTATGAAGTGGCCATTCAACTACAATTTCTCATTTATGTCAGTTTTATTTTTATGAATTTCAAGGGGATGTGTATTATTTGATTTTTGAATCATAACTCTTTTCTGCTTTCCAGTATTTATCGTCTTTATAAATCATTCAGTAGTCTCAGCAATTGCTTCATTAGTACAACTTCAATAGTCCTATTCTACCCGTTGTATTTTATCCAGAAAACTGGATCCAGTTTTTCAGAAATACATTTTTCCAATTGCTTGTTAAAATTGCTTTTGGTTGGTATTCAAAAGCTACACTGATTAAATTTTCTATTTGTCTTCATTGAGAAGACTGTCGCTAAAATACCTTAGCTTGCAGTCTTCTTTGAAATAATTATTCAATCTAAAGGTTATTTGTTGAAAATAATTTTTTGTATCTCCAAATATTTGGTCATTCAGTAAAATAATTCAGAATGTGGTAGTACTAGTAATTATTTTTTTCCCATAATGCTGTCCACTCTACCCAGACTTAAGTGCCCACTTGTTTTCACAGTACTAATTTCTGACATAGCTTTGTTCAATTATACCCTTCTGAAATGTCCTTTTTCTTTCCACCATACTTACCTATTATAGGCATATCATACCTAATGTTAATTAGTTCCAAAGCAAATAGGATTTTAGGTGAAATCCTACAAATGCTATTTCATTTAGTTCCATATTAGGCTATATTAGGAGCTGGAGATGTGATTTCATTGCTATTAGGAAATCCTAGGTGAGAAAATTCCCTCTTCTAATTCAGGTGAGAACTGTCTCTTATTTTAGCCCAGCACAGAGAGAGGTTACATGACTTGCAGCATGCTGCCTCTGTGTTCTACATTGTTTTGTTTTGTTTTTTGCAGGGCAATGAGGGTTAAGTGACTTGCCCAGGGTCACACAGCTAGTAAGTATCAAGTGTCTGAGACCGGATTTGAACTCAGGTTCTCCTGAATCCAGGGCCGGTGCTTTATCCACTTCGCCACCTAGCTGCCCCTCTACATTGTTATAAATGAACATTTGGGTATTGCTACAGGGCCAGGTAACTTTGGAAGGGCAACTTTGTGTGGAGCATACATGTGGTTCTTCCTTAAGAGTCCAATTCAAGTTCCACTTTCTCCAAGAAGCTTTCTCAGATCCTCTCAACCCACAGGGAACACTTTCTCCTGAAAGGCAGTATGGAAATAGGAGACAAGAAATTTGGGTTCCTCCATTACTTGCAAATTGTGTGATCTATAGCAAATCATTTAATTTCTCATGGACTGAACTAGCTCATGTTATAAGTAAAACTATTTTGCCTGTTTGGGTCTGGAAGTGTTCCCAAATGATTTCATGGTCCCTACAGTTAAGTATTGGATGTGTATTCAATACACATCCAATACTTAACTATAAGCAACATAAGAGTCAGCATGACATAATGGATTGGATGCAAAACTTAAAACCAGAAAGATGTGGGTTCAAGTCTGGCCTCTGATTTATTTACCTGTATATCACCATTTGACCTCTTTAATGCCCCAGGCAACTCTCTAAAAATAAACCACAGATTAGTTTTTGATCTGCATTGGTAAAGAACATCCATACTATAAATATTGAAAAAAAAATTTATACCTCTGAACATCTAAAAAAAAAAACAACTCAAAAAACCCTTGCAAAATCTAAGGTATAAAGTGGAAAAACAAAATAGTCCCTGTCTTCAAGCAATTTACATTATATTTAGGATAACACAGGTCTGAATATACATAATAATCTGAGGTATAACATTAATAAAGGGGAGGTGAGGAAAGCAGATTAGTGGGCTTCACAGGTGACACATGGGCACAACCTTGAAGACAAAGGGGTAGAGATGAGGGGGGAGTGCATTTTAGGTATATATAGTTTATGCATATAAAAAGCAGATAGAGTGTTGAGTTTAAGAAATGGCTGGTGGTTTGGTTTCAATGAAGGGAGAACAGAAAAAGGGAATTAGACAGGTTGGAGTCCAATTGGGAAGGGCCTGTACTATAATCTGATGTGCTACTTCATATGACATATCCTGTATTTACTACCAACTCTATGAGAAGGAAAGCAGGAAACTGGGGGAAAAAATTTAGAACAAATTTCTGATAAAGGCTTTATTTCCTAAATATATAGGGAACTGAGCCAAATTTTGAAAAATAAGGGCCATTTGTCAACTGATAAGTGATTTGAACAGGCAGTTTTCAGAAGAAATCAAAGAAACTAAGATATCATTTTATACCTATCACATCAACTAACATGATAAAAAAAGAAAAGGACAAATCCTGGAGAGGATGTGAAAAAATAGGTATACTAATGAATGGTTGGTGGAGTTGCGAACTAGTCCAATCTTTCTGGGTAACAATTTCAAACTATGCCCAAAGAGCTATAAAACTGTTTATAGCCCTTTACCCAGCAATATCACTACTAGGTCTATTTCCAAGAGTTTTTCTTCTTTTTTTTAAAAGCAAAATTACCCATATGTACAAAAATATTTATAGCAATTTTTTTTGGTGGTTGCAAAGAATTGGAAATTGAGGGGATACTCATCAACTGCAGAATGGCTGAACAAGTTTGTGGTATATAATTATGATGGAATACTATGGGGTGATATGAAAAATGAAGGGGATGGCTTCAGAAAAACCTGAGATTTATATGAACTGATGAAAAGTGAATTGAGCAAAACCAGAACACTGCACAAAATAATAGCAATATTGTAATGATAACCAACTGTGAAAGGCTTAGCTACTTTAATCAATACAACAATCCAAGACAATTGCAAAGGAGTCATGATGAAAATGGCATCCATCTCCAGAGAGAACTGATAAAATCTGACTGTAAATTGATTTTTTTCCCTTGCAACATGGCTAATATAGAAATGTTCTGCATGACTTCACATGTATATAACATTGCTTGCCTTCTCAATGGGTGAGAAATGGACTGAAGAAAGGAATGGAAAAGAACTCAATTTTTTAAAAAAATGAATTTTATAACTGCACATGTATAATCTATATAAAATTGCTTTCTTAAGAAATGGAGCAGAGGCGCAGCTAGGGGGGTGTAGTGGATAGAGCACCAGCCCTGGAGTCAGGAAGACCTGAGTTCAAATTTGACCTCAGACACTTGATACTTACTAGCTGTGTGACCCTAGGCAAGTCACTTACCCCCAATTGCCTCATCCCCCCCCCAAAAAAAGGAAAGAAATGGAGGAGAGAGGGAAAGAGAAAATTTGCAACTCAAAAAATGTTAAAAAATTATTTTAAGTAGTTGGAAAAAGATTTTCACTTAGAAATGAAAAATGTTAGAAATGATGTACTTATTTTTTTAAAAAATGTCTTTTACTTATAGAGCTTGTTGATTACTATATATAACTGGAACAGATAGTAGCAATCGGCAAGATGGACCCAGAACAAAACAAAAGGAAAAGCACAGGCTGGGTTGCTGCTAGAAAAACTTCAGTGACCCCAATTCCCTCCTGTAACGATTAGAATGACACCACCTGCTGGAGACTTACTGTAGAAAAGCTCCACCATGAGAGGAAGGCCTCTGAGGGCAAGCCATATGGTCAAGGTCCTTAGCATCAGGAAGTGATGTTTGCTCGTCGGTACTGTCTATCAAGGCTACCAGCCAATCAACTTGAGGAGCCTCCCATTTCTAGGAGGGGGACATGAAGTAGGAAGGGATACTGGCGGAGGGGTTCGCCCTCTCTTTTTTGGTTCCTGACCTTGCCATGGTGGGTCAGATGATAGAGTCTCTTAGAAATAGATTTTTACCTTTCTCTCTGATCCTAATGCTCTTTAATAAATACTTAAACATTTAAATACTCTTGCTAAAGCTTATAATTTATTGGCAACCACTCATTAGATATTTTAGACAGTATAGCTAGAATTTTAGCCCTTATACTCCTAAAAAAGTTATGTTTTTAATAATATAATTATTATTGTGATGAATTATAATCATAATTTACAATTTGTAATACAGTTAACTGTAATTTATGGAATTAATTATAATTTATAATAGTAAACTGAAATTTAATATTCCGCCTGTTATATATTTGGAACATGGAACAGAAGTTTCTCCAAAGAAACGAGTATCATATCGAGCAGGCTGCAATAACCAATGAATAACATGAGTAAAAGATGTCTCGTGGGAAATTTATAATAGAAAAAAAAAAAGGCTGGTCACATGATGTGGCCAAAGGATGACAGGTAGAAAGCCTAATTATTACATTGATAACTCTACAGTGGCAAAAGAAATTGTAGTAAATTTATGGGAGGACAAATGTCTCACAGATGAACAAGGATGGATGACTTGTGACCTGCATTGTTAAAAGAAACATCCAAGTTGATGAGGTCAAATTCATTTAAGTATTTGTGTGTACATATTATATAACACAAATATGTAGAGGATAGCATATGTATACTATTATCTGATTATAGAAAATATGCTGGTTCAAGGACCCTCATAAGTGTATACATTGTAATTTAAGTCTTCTAAAAAGATTACTTTTTTTTTTTTAGTGAGGCAATTGGGGTTAAGTGACTTGCCCAGGGTCACACAGCTAGTAAGTGTTAAGTGTCTGAGGCCGGATCTGAACTCAGGTACTCCTGACTCCAGGGCCGGTGCTCTATCCACTGCGCCACCTAGCTGCCCCAAAAGATTACTTTTAATCACAGTAGCAAAACCATACTACATATCTTCTTCATGCTTGCTCCAATCACCTCTGAAATTGACCCGTAATAATAGGCCCAATGCTGACTGACATTTGACTTCTATTGTCAGGTAGTCATTATGTCTCCAATACACTGCTGTTAAACAGTACTGATTATGAACTTGTTGCCAAACACAGGATTTAAAAAATTATTTGTAGATCCCTTACCTACAATACTTGCTCCCTTAACAGAAACATGTCTAAATACTAAGTAAACAACACTGAAGCACTCTTTTAAATTGTTACCCAATTCTAAGGTTTTCTTTGAAAATGAAGAGTCCATTTTAAAAAAATTAATTGAAATAAAATTTTAGTCAGATTCAGAAGCACAAAAAACATATAATTGTCTTTTATTGTATACATTTTGAAGTAATTACCCAATTTCTTGTTTCACAGGAAACATCATGTATACTCAGCTTAACATAATGTGTTGTAAACCTGTTTTGCTCCCTAAGTAAAGGAAATCATTTGAACAATTTATCCAGGAGGCCATTTCATCTGACGTCCACCAAGGACATGCAGATGGATATGATAGACAGATTGCCCCCCGTCTGCACCTTCGTTGATCACCATTCGGTATCCTTTCTTTAGTCCCAGGTCAGCTGCACATTTCTTCCCAACAATCATTAAGTGTCCAAGAAGCTAGGAAAGAATAAAAATTACATAATCAACACTAGCAAGATACAACCTGACACTTCTAAATATGTAATAAATCATTTATCAAGTTAAAATTTATCCCAATTTCACAGATGCTCTGCAGAGGATTCAATGAATGTGTCAAAGGACTCCCTCTACAGTTATGTGTACTTTTGAGGATACCCACTGAGCACTCTGCTATACCTTACTCTCACTAAAACTGATTTGATCCACTTCTTTGTCCAATCACATTTTCTTGATGCCATTTCTTACATTCACTTCATCAATAAAACATGCTGGAAATTATTTGTGCCCACCATGTAGAACCTAAAATGTTGATTTTTCAAAGAATATGTTCTTCCAAGTTTAACCACATAACGTCATCAAGAAAATATTTGTATTTTTTTAAAAATGGGTGGAAACTAGGGATTGTTAAAAGCACTCTGCAAATCTCAAATGCTTTTCAACCTACAGTGCCTGTCCTTAACAGACTTGCTAACTCAAAGGACTGGCTATCCACATTCAGTCTGGGCAATGAGCATTTTTCATTTATTTCATATATTTCCTATGATATGTAATGTTTTGTAATATATACATCACAGGGGCAGCTAGGTGATGCATTGGATGGAGTTGGGTTTGGATTTGAGGAAGATCTGAGTTCAAATACAGCCTCAGACACTTACTAGTTGAGTGACCCTAGGCAAGTCACTTAACCTGTTGTCTGTTTCCTATAAAATTGGGGGGAATAATAGTACCTACTTCCCAGGCTTGTTTTGAGGATCAAATGGATAAGAATTGTAAAAAGTTTAGCACAATGCCTGGCCCATAGTAAGTGCTATGTACAAGCTAGCAATTAGTATTACTGTTGTTATTGTTTTTTACAGAAGAATTTTCGATTTGCATTGGTGGAAGACATTTCCATACTGAATGAAGCTCCCATATTGGTGAAATCACAAATCCAAACCAAAAAACAATTTTTGTTATGGATTTAAGCTTTAAAAGTTTAAAACTACATTAAGACTTTTCATGACATCCTCTATTTACAGCTGCAAAGAACCTTAGAGGCCACAGCCCAACCCCTTCTTGTTTTACAGGTGAGGAGGCTGAAGCACAGAAAGGTGAAATAACTTGCCCAAACTTAAACAATTACTAAGTGGCAGAGCTGAGATTTGAACCCAGGGCCATTTTCAAATCCGTCCCTTTTCCCACTATACCATGTGAATACTGTTAGGTTGATTTCTTTTGAGTCATCATTAGTCCCACTGAGGGAGGATCAATGCAACCAGCCTAAACTTAAAGGACTTCATCATTCAAAGAAAATCCCTTTTCCATTTGGAACTTCTGAGGTACATTCTCCATGACAGGAACAAACACACATTTTTATACTTGAATCAATCGTGCTTCACTTGAGAATAATCACAGGGACACTAAAAAGAATTACTGTGCTGGTTTAATCAGTAAACCTCATATATAATTTTAACATGTATGAAAGACTCCTCTTGCTGAGGTCATTTTTTTTCTCTTACAAAGTGGGATAATTTATTCTCTGCAGTAAATCATCTGCTAATAAGCCTGTAGTCTTCAATAGTGAGTCACTTTTCTTGCGATTTTATCTATAAATGCTCTTGGGATGGTGGAGCCCACTTGAGTACACTTGTTTTTGCTTTCCTTGACCTTTGCTGGTTTTTTTCTGAGGAAACACTACTTCTAATCTTCTGCCATT
The DNA here is from genome assembly GCF_019393635.1 of Dromiciops gliroides. Classification (NCBI taxonomy): domain Eukaryota; kingdom Metazoa; phylum Chordata; class Mammalia; order Microbiotheria; family Microbiotheriidae; genus Dromiciops; species Dromiciops gliroides. The sequence continues at coordinate 480,592,970 of NC_057861.1, forward strand.
CTACTAGACAAAGGGTACCAAAAGTCTCAGTGCTGGTTTAAACTTTAAGCATACACTGTATAATGTTTTATAAATGAGTTTGTATCCTAAACAAGTTTTACTTTTAGCTGTCATACTGCTCCATTTGGCAAGGAGCTCAAATGTTTGCTCATTAAGGCAGTTTCTGGCTCTTTTATTTTATAAGCTTTAGGCTTTTTGCAGGAAATGGTGACAATGTCATCCTGACTACTCATTTACATTTATCTACTCTGATAGATTTTAAGGTCAGGTTGGATTGTGACCCTTACTTTACAATACCAGTAACCAGTTGGGGAGGGTGGGGGTAGGAAGGGGGAAGACAGACAGAAAGAGATTGTTTTAAGTTCATCATATCCAGTGCCTTCCAATTCTGTTAGTATTCAAACATCCTTCCATTTCTTGTTGTAGAGAAGGAGGTATAAAAAAATAGAGATTTACCTAAGTTGTAACAGTAACTTTGTTGGTCAATTTTATAAAACAGAGTCACATGGCAAAGTGAGGACACTGCAAAATAACTGATATAGGCATTGAGGTTATGAGTAATCAACAAAGCCTTTGACCTCTTTCATTTCTCAACCTGAGTTAAAGTTTCCAATACACTTTAGACCATCCTTCCGAAGTCAGCTAATATCAAAGCATATGCTGATTTCGTTTTTTAGACCTCATCAAATTCTTCATAGAATTTGTATACTTCATCGCACCACAAATGTTGGCAAATGGCTGTAATTAACTTCATAGTCGTCTTTTTGTTTATGCTCATCGTGAACACTAAAAGACAAGCACTTAGCACAGTGACTAGAACATGTTAAGTATTTACTGACTGACAAGATTAACTAAATGTATTGTTTCTATATTATTTAGTATTTGTACTTGGTAAGGATCAACTTCACTAACTCCTTTTTTTGCCTTTGCAAGGAGAACCCATGCCATCTATCCTTTTAGTCGAAATTTTGTGGTCTTTTGAATTTATTTACACAAAGAATACTGATAATTCCAATCTTCCAACAGTCCATCAATTTGCTGTGTCACTGGACAAAGATCTCATATTTAGAGTAACAATAGTTAATATTTATAATTAACAACATCACTATAAGATAATTAACAGGATGTATACAAACCATGTTAACATAAAATGCTTTTTAGTACCCTCTGCTCCCTTTTCTGCCATTCCACCTCTGCCATCATAGCCAAATCAGAAGGGAACACCCTTCTGATTATAGTTTAAATTGTTTCTTTCTTTCCTTCTTGGTTGCCATGACCAAAGAATTCATCATCCAATGGACAGTAAGCTCCTTGAGGGAAGGTGATGTTCTATTTGTGTCTTTATATGCTCAGCACCTGACACAGTGTTTGGCACACACGGAGGAACTTAATCAACACTTACCCTTGTTGGTTGATCAACTACAGGCAAATCTACTGGTGATGAGCTTCTGCTTGCTTAGCTAGACTGGTCCTCAGACTGTGGATAGATTTACTCTGTCACCAGGCCCAAACTCAAACCTTTCTGAGCAAGACAGAAACTGATAAAGTTTCCATTCTCCTAAAATAGCAACTCAAGAACTCAAGGCTACCTCTCAATGCCATAATAAAGCATCTTAGAAATATTTTGTAGAGGATAAAAGATGACAAATAAAAAAATCGGTAGTTCTGGGCAAGAGGCAGAGGAAAAAAATAAACCTCAATAAATTGTATTTTCTAATCATAAGCCAATATGTAGTTGACCTTAAAACACATTTTCTCATTATTTTCCTCCAACCTCTCACAAAATTTATCTCATAAACCATCTGTTTAGATATCTAGGGCAAAGGGGAAATATTACTGATGAGAAATGAAATTAACTGTGCTTCTCTAGGATACTCAACTAAATCCTAATTAGATAAAACATACTTGTTCACAGTATTTAAAAATAAATCAGTACTGTCATTAAGTTTTGGAAAAGTTACAATCAGTATTTTAAACTGCATAACATGGGAAAAGAAACAGAATATTACTACGATGACCCTACCCAATTTCTGAAGAGGAAATATAGGATATTTTAACAAAATGGACACATCATCAATGACCAGTGTAGTGTGGTGAGAGAAAAGACCCCATTTGGACTCTTCTCAGAGCCCTAAAAATAGAGAATGAGTTTAATTACAAGCCCCACAACTTTGTTGTCTGAATTTCCTAGTAGGGGGTCACCTGGCACACAAAACTCTAAGAAGCCAAGGCCCATGGGACCTAGGCTGAAGCACGACTTGCTTGGAATGGGGCCTGTGTTTTATGGGAACCAAGCTAAACTGGGAGTTCACCTTGAGGCACCTGAGCTGATTCCCATGTGACCCCAATGTTCAAACCCCGAATTAAAAGTTTTGTTTCTTAAAAAGTTATGTATATTTATGTACATTAACACAACACTGTCCTAGTGAGGAATGGACATTCTTGCCCAGAATAAGGTTAAGGCCTAGTGTCACAATATGATTGGTCGACTGGTATAATCTGATTAGTCGTTAATGAGGAAGTCTGACTGGTCCTTACAGTTACCATACATGGGAGGTTGGTAAAATATGCTGTGATTGACTGTTTCTGTAGTGCTGTATGGGATTGTAATACTGTAATGTGACTGGTTGAGAGGGACCCTTGGTGAGTGTAAATAATGGTGCGGGACCTCACTTCAGTGCACTCTCTTGCCACATTCAGAAGAATGTTCATCTTTGAAAAGATGAATAAAGAAGCCTTCAACCAAACTCTGCTGCCTGATTGAATTCTTTGAGCTGCACACGCTGCTAGCAACACTTAAGCTGCACAACACTATTTGAGCTGTTAGTTGCATTTCTAACGTGGTATATTGGATAGAAGACTGGGATTGGAGTCAGAAAAACACAAGTTCAAGTACTATTATTAATAAATCACTTAATCTTCCAGTAATCTCCCAGGCAACTAACTACAGAGAAACGGCAAACAAGTTTCTACATTATAAAATTCTTGGACAGATGAAATCACAAGTAAGTCTAGTTTTGGTTTTTTTAAATACTTATTTGTAATGAACATTAAGCCATTAAACATAAAACATAGGGAAACAAATAGTTAAAAAGTTCAACTTCAAACCCATGTAATTGTGAATATTTTATTATACATTAATATAACCCTAAACATTTTTGCTATGATTTTCCCATCTTTCTAGGTAGATCTGTATCTAATCCTCTCGTTCTCAAACTAATTTAATGACTGAAATAATTACATAATCACAATTTTATTTCTCAACAGATGTTTCATTACTTGCCTTCCTCCTTTTAAAAATTTCTATCATAGTTAATAATAGCTAGCATTTATATAGTGCTTTAAGGTTTTCGAAGCCTTTGCACATCTCAGTTCATCCTCACAACCCTGAGAGGTAGGTGCTATTCTCTCAATTTTATAAAGGAACAAACTGTATCCAACAGAGACTGAGTTCCTTGCCCAGAGACACACAGCTAGCATCTGAGGCAGAATTTTCAGATCTTCTTAACTCTAAGTTGGGCACTCTGTCCACTATGCTACTCAACTGCCATGGCATACATTATGTCAACTACTGGTTTTAGCATACAATGCTAAAAATATTCTAGTTACATGTGTTAACAAATCATGTCATATGTTTTATTAAAAGTTTTATCTCCAGATAATATGTATTTTCTTCCCAGTAACTGACATAGCTGTTAGTAAAAAGCATCCCCTTTGAAAGCTTGATGAAAAGTACCTTAAAAAATCCAACCTTGTTTGTTCCAAGTAATCAAGCACTGAAAGATATTTAACTGTTTAATAAAAGAAATAATCTGACACACCCTACGCCTTTAGGAGAAAAATTTCAAAGAATTTAGAGAAAAGATGGGCAGGATCCCAAGGTCTGGAAATCTAAAAGAAAAATTGGTTAAAGAACAAAAATCTCATTACATAAATCAAAATGATTCCGAAAAGGAAGAATCTGCATAATGTACAGTGAGGATCTACTGTGAGAGGTATTCATATGTAGGCAGCCATAATCAGAATCTATCTGGAATATTGAATCTAGTTCTGAGTACTAGCAGCTGCATTTTATAAAGCAAACTTACAAGTTATAGTACAGCCAGAGAATGATAAAGATAGTGAGAGGATCAGAAATAATGACATACAGGAATTAGTTGAAGGGACTAATGATACTTAATTTAGAATAGAAAATGATTTCTCAATTTTTGTTACCCCTTATCTGGTCTGCAGCACACTACCCTGTGTTAAAATCAACTTGTATTTAGTGTGCAACAACTATTTATGCTGAGAGGAAAATTTAAGCCTTTTCCTAAAATAAACGTAAGCAGTCAAATTTAAAAGAAAAACTAGAAGGTAACAAAATAATAGTATTGAGTGTTACACCTTTGTAGAAATATGGGCTTTGGGAAAAAAAAGTTTTAGAAATTCTGTTCTAAAATGTAGCTGTCAAGAATGTTATTTTTTCAACTTTAAAAAGGTCTTATCTGATTTACTTACACTTTCATCATCCTCTTCTGCTACAGATATCTGGGTAATGGCTTTCTTAGGAATCACCAGGAAATGAGTTGGGGCTTGTGGGCAAACATCATGGAAAGCAAGACACTAGGATCAAAACAAAACAAAACATCAACATTTCTGTAGATTTTCAAGGTCGAAAAATAACTCCAACTCTAAATATTATACAAAAAACTTACTAGAATGGATCTCAAGGGGGAAAAACCAAAACAAGCAAAAAACTCTTGGAGGGGTCAGATGCAAATATTTTGATATTGACAGCTCTTTTACTCTGTGTATATATATACAAACTCATGAGTGCTTACTTACCATGGACTTTCTGCCAACCTTATTGAAATACTGTAATTACTAAAAACCACCACAATTTATATACTTTTTATTAAGTTACTGTTAGGAAAAAAAAATACAGCTGTAGAAACACCTAACTGGTAAGATGCCCAGGAAGCAATTGATGAGTATTAGTTAACATTATTATGCCGTTAATTACAGTATCTTTTTACCCTCCAAGTAATTAACAGGTCATAGTACCTTTTTTTTTGCTTCAAAATATATAGTGTGTAATTCTAAAAGTAAAACCTACATAGGTGTTGAAAATAATATGTATTAAAACGTATAACCCTAAATACCAAATGTTTACCACACATTTTCTTTTTTTGGAGGCAATAGGGTTAAGTGACTTGCCCAAGGTTACACAGCTAATATAACACTTTCTCAATGAAATGAAATAGCACTTTCTTTTGCTATTTACAAACTATGATTAAATCTAGCTATCTTATCTCAAGTAAAATCTTGAGGAAAAGGAGAGGCTAAATCCAGTTCACCTGAACCTTCTTTGTAAATGTGTTTGGGTTACATTTGAGTAGGGCAGATCAGATTTGGATGGAGATCAATTCAACAAATTCAATTAAAAAACCAATTTTTCAAGTTCCTACTTTGAGAAATGATAGAACTGAAAAGGAATAAAATAAAACGATTCCCAACTTCAAGGAGCTTACATGGCACTGGTAGTAGATGGGATACAGTTAGGTTAAGATCTATGCAAATCAGGTGCCCTCAGGAACTAATTTATCTATTTATAAAACAAAAAAGTGGCCTAGATGATCGCAAAGGTTCACTTCAGCTCTGATGCAGACATGTAGCTATTCTACTAAAAGGACTTTTAACATAGCAGAATTTTAACAGAATCGTAGCTCCAAGTAAACCATGTTTGTAAGACTAAGGTAGAGTTAAGAATTTCACATGGCCTAGTGATTTTATTCCTGTGGGACCAGTGTTTGATTTGGCAAATTACCAGATTTCAAGAGGTTTTATGTCGTTGCTGAATATCTGTCATTTTCTTTTCTCTCTCAATGCCTGTAAAACGAATTTCCTATTTCAGAAGATCTTGGGCTTCCCCCCTGGCAGGCTAACACTAGAAAGCTAGCAAGGCAGTGCTACGGCACTGATCAGATTTCTGACCTCTCTCTCTCTCAGAAGAGAGCTGGCAAGATTGCGATATGCCATGCAACGCCCTGGCAAGAGTACGCAGCATGGCGACTGTGGGCACGAGCTGCAAGAATTTCAGAGGCAGTCAAATCCGCAATCCCTCCAATACAATTGCTTCCTCGCTCCTCTCCCAGGAGATCCTCCTTCCTTTCAGATGGTACAAGTCTGAGCAGAGACGTCCATGTTAACAGATAGCCTTTTCCTGGAGGTTGGGGGAGGTGGGTCGCAGGGAGCCCCAGGGCTGTTTCGTTTTTTTTAAGCAGCGGATGGGGCGCAAATGCACCCCAGCCTAGGGCAGGGAGGACCCTCTGCTCCCCGAGGGCTTTTATTTCCAGCTGAGCGGGGAGAAGCTTCCAACAAGGTCAAACAGCTGGCTCAGGAGAGTCCTGCTGCAGGATCCTGGGTCATGGACTTGGAACTGAAGAAATCTGACAAATCTTCCAGTCCAATTCTTTCATTTTATAATTAATAAATAAATAAACACCAAGAAACCATCGCCAGGGAAGTGAAGCGACGCTCACAAGGTCACGGGGGGCGGGTGGGGTTTTCTAGGGAGTTTTCCTTTGGGAGGGGACTGGGGGAAGAGGGGAGTCAGTAAACAGCGGACATAATTGTGAAGCACGTATAAGGGCGCTGCCCCCTCTCCCCTTCTCGGCGCCGGACCCCCCCAGCTCTCCCCTCGCCCCCGGGGCCTCGGTGCTGCCACTTCGGCCGAGATGCTTCAGCAGCTTCCCGCCCGCGCCCCCGCTTCTCTCCCCTCTTCCGTCCCATTCCTACCCGGTCATCCTCAAAAATGATTTTGGCTGGGATTTCCTTGCGAATTATTTTCCCGAAGATGGTGTCTCCTCCCGGTTGGGCAGTCTGAGCTTTGCTGATCTCATCTGCCATAGCGGCGTCTCTCCCGCCCAGCCCCGCCGCCTGCCACCTACGGCAGCCGCGGCTACAACGGTACTACGCCCAGGCGGCTTCTAGAAACCACTTCCCTGCGGGCGCCCCGCGCCCCGCTACTGAGCATGCGCACAGCCAGAAGCTAGAGCCACGTGGGAGTCTGAACTTGCAGCGTCTCCCCGCAGTTCGGTTTGAGTCACAAAGGTCTGGTAAAAACTCATTAAATATAAAAAATAGGTAGCAGCCAAGAAAAACAGCATTAGAGGAAACCTAAGTGAGTGGGATCTTTCTACTTTCGCTTCACCGATTACTTTTTTTTTCTTTTCTTGCCTACTCGATAGGGCTAGAAATCAGCATTTCCTTGTTTAAATTGAAACTTGCTTTGGCAAGTAATATTGAGCATGCTCCATACCTGACCTCCCGCTCTAGGCACTGGATGGAAAGTGCAAAGACTTAGTGACTGTTGTAAAAAGAGCTGCCTGTGTTTTTGGCCTAATGACGGCGTAGTGTTTCTGTGTTGGTCTCTGTATGGGATGTTACAACTGAAAGGGGTCAGTCTTTTTTTCTTTTTCATCTTATAGAAAAACAAACAGGTTCAGAATTGTGCGTGGCAAATACATGATGAGACTCTGGTCTGACTTCACCGCTTTACCCTTCACCACTGCTACCTCTTTCACAGGAGAAAGGCTTCTATTTTTTTTCCCCTTAAGCATTATCTTGTCAGATTCTTCAGAAGGCAATGTTCAAGGAAAAATTCCACTTTGCAATGCACTTGAGTATTCAAATAAGTAAAGAATTTGTATTTTCATTTATGGTAGGAGTACGAGACAAGGTTCTCACTAAACACTAAAGAATAATCAAGAATATGGTAATTTTCCTATTAGTTATCTCAGCTGTTGTTTTTGTTTCAGAACTAACATGAGTTGTGACTGTCCTGGAGCCTATTAGTTGAAAATATCTGTTAGGACAATTATTTGCCCAAGTGTGACTATGTCTTTCATTCTTGACCTTTCTGCAGTAATTGCCACCACTGCCCATTCCTCTGGAATACCCTTTCTTGTGGCACAGTGGATAAAGTGCTGAGTCAGGAAATTCAAATCTGACCTCACAGTGTAATCATAGACAAATCATTTGTCTGCCTCAGTTTCCCCAACCATAAAAAGGAGATAATAATAGCACCACGGTTGTTGTTAGGATCATGAGATATCTGTAAATTATTTAGCACTGTACTTGGCACATAGTAAGGCTTCTACCTGACTGCTTTTTCTCAGCCTCCTTGGTGGGTTCATCATGACCAAAGGGCAAGACTCTAACTAACCTGAGCCCTCTTCTTTTTCTACATTCTCTCACAAGAAAGTCTTATCCGTTCCCATGGGTTTAATTATCATTTCTATACAGATGATTCCTAGATCTTGTCTCTCTCCTGAGCTCTGGTAATGCATTGTCAGCTACCTAGTGAACATTTCAAACTGGATGTCCCATGGACTGAGATGTTTGTGATAACTCCATCTGTCCAAAATAGAACTTGCTGAGTTCTGGCACTATCACTTCTCAGTCTCCCAGGTTCACAACCTCAGCATCTTTCTTGGCTCCTCATTTTTCTTCAGCCCACAGATACAATCAGTTACCAAATTGGTTTTTTCTACTTCCACATCTCCTACATCTGACCCCTTTTCACTACTCACATGGGTCACCATCTTAATTTAAGTCTTCATAATCACTCACCTGAACCAGATTGCTACCCTCTCTAATCCACTGTCCTCCCAGTTGCCAAAGCGATATTCCTTAAGCCCAAGTCTGATCATGTCACTCAGAACCTTATTTAAGGCATCATTTCATTGACCATTTCTTTTAGGATAAAAAAATCTGGACACAATCTACCTTTCAATCAATAAATAAGTATTTATTACTCACCTACTATATGTCATCTACTATATAATGTGCTAGGGATACAAGTACAAAAAAAAATGAAACCATCCAGGGCAGCTTGGTGGTGCAGTGGGTAAAGCACTGGCCCTGGAATCAGGAGGACCTGAGTTCAAATCCGGCCTCAGACACTTGACACTTGCTAGCTGTGTGACCCTGGGCAAGTCACTTAACCCCCATTGCCCCAAAAAACAAAAACAAAAAAACCTGAAACCATCCTACTCACAATGAGCTTGTGTTCCTTCTAATGGAGAATACAAGTACATATAAATATATATAGCACAAATATACAGTTAATATATGTATGTATGGACACATACAAAGTAGTTAAAGAGGTAAATTGGGAGAAAGGGGGATCAGTAAAAGCTTCGTGCTGCAAATGGTGTCTTATAGAAGTGGGATATTGTGAAGAGATGAGGAGAGTGCACTGGAGACGGAAGACAGAGGGTCTAGAATGAGAAATAGAGAGAAGGCCATTTTGGTTGGATCACAAAGTACCAGAAGGGGTAGTAACGTCTAATGGGCTGAGAACATAGGTTGAAACGTGGTCATTTATGGCTTTAAAAGCTAAAAAGAAAAGTTTCTATTTCCTCTCAGAGGCAATACTATTGAGTTGCCTAAGTAGGAGTCACAAGGCTAAATCTGCCCTTAAAAATTACTTTGGCAACAGTGTGTAGAAGGTGTTGGAATAGAGACTTGAAGCAGAGAAACCAATTAGTAGCTGCTGCAAAATCTAGAGGAGGGGTGATGAAGACCTGTACTAGACTTGTAGCTGTTGAAGTGCTAAAATGGGATCAATTTAGAGATACTGTGAAAGTACAAAAGTAAAGATTTGGAAAATGACTGGGTGTGGGGTAAAAGAAAGTAAGGAGTTGAGGATATTTCTGAGATTACAAACTGAGACACTGATGGTGCATTTGACAGGAAGAGGGATGGGTTTAAAAGGAAAGATAATGAGTTCAGTTTTAGACATGTTGAGTTTGTTTGAGATATTTCAGGAACATCCAATTTGATTATCTAACAGGCAGTTAAATCTCATGGATTACTCCTCACAGGCCAGCCAAACTGTGCTTCTTACTCTTAGACAAGAAATATTACATCTCCCATTTTGTCCATGTCAATGTCTTTGTTCTGGCTCACCCCTGTGCAGTTCCTTTTCACTTTGCCTCTTGGAATACCTTGCTTCCTTAATCAACTCAAGCAACACCTGCCACATGTAACAGACTGATTCCAGGCCAGGGAGGCTGGGGTGTCCTCTTTCATTAAGAACCCATTCAAACTGGTTTCACATCTAGGGAAATCTATCTTCTCAAGAAAGAGGTCAGGCTCTTTTCTCTCTGTTTCTAATTCTTTATGTCCCTACCACAGAACCCTGAAGAACATCACTTAAATCTTTGGTTTGGCCCATGTCTACCTATAAGGGAATAGAAAGGTAAACCCTATACAGGAAAAACCGGGTATAAAACAGCTATTTATTTTCACCACATAAAAGAAATGCTTAAACACACACACAAAATAAGTGTGGATAAATATTTAAAACACAACACAGTAATCAATAATTCCTATATCCTCCCAGAAGTCAAAACATTGAAACATGAGACATTTACTTGGACTGTTCAAATAGGCATTGTCATCTCCACCTTAGCTCTACAATGTCTGAACCAATCCCACAAAGTTCATGTCTTCTGACAAGCTAGGCCAGACTCATTACCTCTTTGTGGCTGACTTCTCTGAAAAGGTTGTAGTTGCAGAAACCTAATCTTATTGTTAACTGGTTCCAGGTAGCAGATCAATTAACTGTAGACGTGTCATACAGTCTCCAAGACTGGAAAGGTACATCTCAGGATCAATCTTTGGTCACCCATGTTCAGTGAAAGAAACACAAGCAGAAGAGGCAACCAGAAGCTTGAGGCCCACACTTGTTTAGGAAGCAGATTTTTTTTTTTACAGAGTCTCAAAGCACTAACATTTGGAAGTAATTCTGCTTTATTTTAAAATCCAGTAGAGACTTATTAAAAAATAATTAGAAAACAAGAAACCTAAGCTTCTTAAGCTAAATGGTAGCTTGTGGATGAAGCAGCCTGCCATTCATAAAAAACTTCAGAAGAATAATTGTAAAGTCAAAATAAAATAGAATGAATGAAACTAAAAGCATTTCTTATATGTTTTTTAACCAAGCACTGTGCTTTTCCCCAGGAAAAGTCTGGGAATACTTCAGATTTATCAAAGGTGTCCACTCCACAAAAGCAGTTATCCACTATTGGAAAGGGGGAAGAGGGAATCTCAGGGTCAGGGTGGAGAGGGCATTCTGAACTCTCTGGGATACAGGGTAGAGGTGGGGATTCAGGGTCTGGAGATTTTGGTATCTGGGTATGCTAAGGCCATCATAAGAATTAACAAATTAGAATTGAGAAAACCCTGAAAGAATCATGAACACTTTTGTCAGGGTTGTCCCTACATAGTCATGGAGTTACAGATCCCATCTGTTGGCAGATTTCAAATTTTTGCTTGAATCACACCTAAAAAGTAATATAAATTAACTTTAGTCACTAGCCTAACAAGATTTCAACAACTTTCCAACAGATTTTATAACCTTTATTTACTCTTTCCCCCACTTTTTGAATATTCAAACATTTTCATTATTTTGCCCTTATCAAAATGTTGAAATTCCCATTATGTTTGTAAGTCCTACATTCCAAGAAAGTGCTATCCTGTAATTAATGCTGGATACTACATTCTCAAAATTTTGATAAGCTATAGGCTAACAAGGATGGTTAGAATGCACATCCTTTGAGAACAGACACTGTTTCATTCTTATATTTGCATCTGCTGTACACTTTATAATTGCCTTTTACAAAGAAGGAATTTACTAAATGATTGGTGAATTAAACTGAATTGTAGCCCACAACTTTTGGGGCCTGGTTGAAGGATATGGAATATTTATCTCAGGGAAGATGAAAGGGCTACAGAATAAACTGTCTTGGAATCTGGAGTGCCATCATATGGGAAAAAAAAAAGCAATCAATCAATAAGTAATTATAAGCACCTACTATGTGCCAGGGCTGGTCTAGATCCTACAGTCACAAAGAAAAATGATATAGTCCTTGCCGTCAAGAATTTGAATTATAATGGAGGAAGCAACAAACTTCAGTGCCTCCCTACTGTTTCTGGGATGAAATATAAAATCCTGTGTTTGGATTATAAAGCTCTCCCCACCCCCTTCCTTTCCAGTCTTCTTAGATCTTATACCATACCCCATAACGTTCAGTCTAGTGGTACTAGCCTCCTCCTTGTTCCTTACACTACACTCCATCTCTTGACTCTAGGTATTTTCATTGGCTGATTTCCATGCCTGGAACACCATCCCTCCTCATCTCCACCTCCCAGTTGCACTGGCCACCTTCAAGAAATTAGCTCAGGTACCACATTCTGCAAGAAGCTTTTCCTGATCTCCCTCAAAGTTAGGGCCTTTCCTCTTTTATTTCCAATTTATCCTGTATGTAACTTTGATGTACAGAGTCGTTTGCATGTCGTCTCCCTATTAGAATGTAAGCTCCTTGGAAATAGGGACTGTTTTTTGCCCTTCTTTGTTATCCCAAGGGTTTGGCACATCTTAAGTACTAACTTACTGACAGACAAGTATATACAGAATAAAGAGGAAAAATAAATATACAAAGTAAAATACAAATAGTTTGGGAGGGAGAGCACTAGCAGTTGCAGTAATCAGGAAAGACTTCTTGAAGAAAGTGGTGCTTAAGGGTTGAATTCTGTAAAGTGGAGGTAATGAAGGAGTGCATCCCAGGTATGTAAGATGACTAGTAAAATGACACCAATATGCAAGATGAAGAATCATGTATGAGAAACAGAGAGGAGTATTTGAAAGAGTTGGGGAGGGAGTACTATTTAATGAGATACAGAGATAGGTTGGGGCCATGTGGATATACACTGGAGTTTATATTTTCTCTAGAGGCATTAGTGAGCCATTAGAGTTGACTGAATAGGGAAGTCATATAAGCAGATGAAAGGAAAAATACTGGGGGCAGCTAGGTGGCACAGTGGATAAAGTACCAGCCCTGGATTCAGGAGGACCAGAGTTCAAATCCGGCCTCAGACACTTGACACTTATTAGCTGTGTGACCCTGGGCAAGTCACTCATTGCCCCACCAAAAAAAAAGGGGGAGGGGGGAGGAAAATGACTTTGGCTGCAGTGTTTAAGTGAAATGAAGTGGGGAGTAGCTTGAAACAAGGAGACCAATTAGAAGGCTGTTGCAAAATCTAGATGAGAGGTGATTAGGGCTTGAACTAAGGTGGTAGTTGTATAAGTGCATAAAAGAGATTGGATTCAAGAGGTTGTAGAAGTTGAAAGCAGGATTTGGCAACTGACTATGGATATGTGGAGTTGAAGATAATGACAAGATTACAAACATGAAGACTGGAAGGATGGTGGTGCCTTATACAGACATAAGGGAAGTTTGGAAAAGGAGTTGGTTTTAGAGGGTGGGGGAGGAAAGATTCAGATTGGTACATGAGTTTGAAATGTCTCTGGGATGTCTACTCAAAATGTCCAGCAGATAACTATTGATCCAAAACTGAAACCCAGGGGAGAAATGGGATCTAGATATATAAGATCTGCAGGTCATCTTGCATAGAGATGATAGTTATATCAATGGGAATTGTTAAGGTTACCAAGAATGAGAGTGTGGGACAAGATGGACTAGGAGAGATCCTCAAGGAACACTCATAGTGAAAGGGGGGTGATAAGGAAGAGGAACCAGCAAAGGAGACTAAGAAGGACCAGTTAGAGCAGTAAGAGAAATAGAATGTTGTCATGAAAACCCAGATGGGAAAGCATATCCAGGAGAAGAGGAAAGTCAGCCATATCAAGCAAATAGGTCAAAGATTTGGGGGGGGGGGGGCGGAACACATTTGGCAATTAAGAGACCTTTGGTAATTAATTTTAGAGAGAGCCATTTCAGTTGAGTGATGTGGTTGGAACCCAGAAAGTTGAGAGGAAGTAGAGACAAACACAGTTAACTTTTTATACTCTGGCTGAGAAAAAGGAAGAGAGAGTGAAGGGATAATAGCCTCTAGGGAAGGGTTTTTTTGTTTTTGTTTTTGTTTTTTGGTGAGGCAGTTGGGGTTGGTTGTGACTTGCCCAGGGTCACACAGCTAGTAAGTGTCAAGTGTGTGAGGCTGCATTTGAACTCAGGTCCTCCTGAATCCAGGGCCAGTGCTCTATCCACTGTGCCACTTAGCTGCCCCAGAATTTTTTGAGGATAAGGAAGATAGGCATGTTTGAAAGCAGTAGGTATGGAATCTATAAATAGAAAAAATGAAAATTTGAGAGGGGGAGATAATTGATATTTCAATTTTCTGGAGAAGAAAGGTGATGGGATTAAACATACCCGTAGAAGGTTAACCTCGGCAAGTGCTACCTTAATGTCAGAAACTGGGAAAAAGTGCATGTAATGAAGAGAATGGGGAAAAAGTGAGCTCATATTGAATGGCTTCTACTTTCTCAGTAAAGTAAGAGGCAAAGTCCTCATTTAAAAAGTGCAGAAGGGAGGCATAGGAAATATAAGGAGAGAAGAGATGGTTTGGAATAGCTTTTGTGGGAAGTGAGAAAGGGAATCAAGTAGGGAGGAACAAAAGGACATTCGCTGTAGCGAAGGCCAAAATGAATTTGGATAACATGAATTTATAGTGTACCCAGTCAGCAAAGTTATATGACTTTCCCAAGCAGCCCATGAGTAGGAACAAAGAAAGTGGAGGGTTTAAGAGTAGTCCAGGACTGAGGTTTGGCCAGGAATGAATGGTGAAGACATGCAGCCAAGGGGTTAGAGAGCAAAGACAATAAAAATGAAACGGCTAATTATAGGGTTAAAACTGGAAAGGGAGAAAAGTGAGGTCAGAACAGGGCCTAAGAAAGTACTAAGGATGGAGGCACTAGAATATTTAAAGAAAGCAAAAACTAGGTTCATGAGGACTGAGGAATAAAGAAAACTGGAATAATAGGAGGTTATGATCATATTGAAAAGTATCAGATTTTCTAATTAGGGAAGTGGAACACTTGTGGGTCATGCTGAGATCCAGGGTGTGACCAAACCTCTGTATGGCTGAGGTGCAATAAAGGTGTAGATTATAAAATTTAAGAAGGCTGAGGAATTGGAGGGCTAGAAAGTTTAAGGGAACTTACATGTGAATACTGAAGTCTCCTAGTATAAGAGCAGAAGTTGGAAAGGAGAACAAGGTAAATCAGGTGCTGAACTTGTGGAGAAAGGAGAATGGCATAGGGGCACCATGATATGGAATGGATGAAAAAGAGAAATAGCTGAGTGTTGATAGAAAAGGAAAAATCTGGGGGCAGCTAGATGGCGCAGTGGATGGAGCACTGGCCCTGGAGTCAGGAGGACCTGAGTTCAAATGTGGCTTTAGACACTTGACACTTAACTAGCTGTGTGACCCTGAGCAAGTCACTTAACCCCAATTGCCTCACCAAAAAAAAAAAAGGAAAGGAAAAATCTGGAAGAAGTGGTGGGGAGGAGCAAGGCATATTCTGATACTCTGTCCAGGAACAAAATAAGATAGAAGGTAAAGCAATTGCTAGAAAAGATGGCCAGGGAATCTTTGATCAGAGGGAAGCCAGGTCTCAGTGAGGGCAAGTAGAAGAAAGCAGTGAGGGTAAGAAGTCCAAAATTAAGGGACATTTGTTCACTAAGGATTAGGAATTTCAGGGGACCCTGTGAGATGGAAGGATAGAATGGAATGGGATTAGGGAGAATAAAGATGAGAGATCTGAAGTTGGGGGTAGGGGTTATTTTGCTACTCAGGGTTAGCAATTGAATAATATATGAATACAAAGAGAAATAGGAAGTGGGAGATTATTATCTGCAAAATTAGTAAGTAATCAGTGGCAGATTAATTGTAATACTCACAACCTCCCTAAGTGGTATTGAAGAAAGATACTGGGTGGGAGCCTACATCCTGGGTTGAGATCTTGCCTGTTCATCCTATGAGGTGGGTCATGGTCCCCTTGTGCCCTGCTTCTAACCTCCACCCTTATTAGATTAAGGATTAGACCTGTTTTGCTTGGCCTTATAAGAGAGAAGTAAGAACAATGTATGGAAATTGCAGAGACAAATTTTAGCCCAGTAAAAAGAAAAACTTCCCAAAGAGCTGTCAAAAATGAATAAATAAAATGATCTGTCTTGACAAAAAGTTGTTGTTTTTTTTTCAAGCAGAGTCTAGATGACCTCATTTATTGTTTTTATAAGGGAATTCAGGCTCACATACAGGTTGTTTTGAATGACTTGAGGTCCCTTCTAGCTCTCAGATTTTATGACTTTATTTGGATTATCAATGTTAGAGAATTATATAGGCTACAATAAAATACTTAACAGTAAAACAGCTAGGATCCCAGATTTAGAGCTGGGACTTTAGATACCATTTAGTATAACCCACTAATTTTACAGATGGGGATAAGTGACTTTGCCCAAAGTCAAAAAAGTAAGTAAATGGAAGAGTTGCCATGCTAAATAAGGCCCTGACTCCAAATTCAATGTTTTCTACCCAACCACACTTTCAGTGCTAAACATAAAACTATGCTAAACATAATTTTCCTCTTTCCATGTCGTGTCTGCAGAAGGGATATAATTATAAACATTAATTATAACTATTCTCCCTTCATTCTAGTTAGATTCTGAATCTATGGGAAATTGATGCTGTAGTTTTTAGTTTGATTTTGCTATAAAGTACTTAGCACAAAATCTGTTTCATTCACAAGAGGAAGCAAAGATATTGATGGTGATGTTTCAGTGGATTTTAAATGCTACTAAAATATCAGTGTCACTAGTTGAAAATAACCCAGAAAATCTGCCAGCCAGTCAAAAGGGAAGTAAATTAACATGGGCTTAAAAGTGTGTTCATAAATGTTTTAGATGACTGTTTCCAATAAGCTAGGTCTGAAAGGCAGCACAACACAGTGGAAACAACACTAAGATTTTGAGCCCAGACTTTGGACAGGTTATCTGACTTAATTTTTTTTACCTCCTAAAGTTGTCAGGAGGGAAATAATGACCAATGGATCTGTTAACAGAAGACCTAGATTCAAATCCAGATTTGCTGTTTATTGTGTGACTTGTGTTCCTCTTCCCTGCCAAACTGTAGCCTCTCTATAATGCAGGTACTGTGTCTTTAGCCACTATGTTCCATAGAATCTCAGTGCTTTCTAAGTTATTAGGCATCCTGCATTTGTTGAATAAATGAATAGTTGGATTTGTACCTTCCCTAGCATCCAATCAATCAAAAAGTTTATTGGTCTTTTGTATAGGGATACAAAAAATTTAAAGTAACTGTGCTTCAGGAGTCCAACTTCTCAAGCATCCCCACCACTACAAAAGACTTACACTTTTTGTGATACAAAGTTTCCCACTACTTATCCTATTGCTGACTTGTGGATGGCAAAGAATTTGGGAAAAGCTATAGGTAGTAACATTTAGGGTGGCAGCAGCAAACCCCAGAAAACCTGAGTGTCAGTAAAGCACATGATAACAGGTTTGTTCTTAATTGAAGCAAATGAGCCACTCTCTGGAAAACAGCAAGGAAGATTAATATCTTTAGATATTAATCAGTTGCCAAGTGAATTTAAGCAATCCCTTTCTCTTTCTCGGCATCTGTGTGGGAAAGCGGGAAGGAGGAGAGAGTTGGAGAAAAGGGAGAGCAAAAAATAGATCTAAGTATAGATATAGTTCTAAAAATATATTATGAAAGGGGTGGACTAAATAATAGGTAGTATTTATATAGCGCTTTAAGGTTTTCAAATCGTTTACATGTTATCTCATTTGAGCTCACAACAACCCTATGAGGAAGCAGTTATCCTCATTTTTTACATAGGAGGAAACTGAAGCGGATCCGGGTTAAATGACTTGCCCAGAGCTACCCAGTTACTAAGTGTCTATGACAGAATTCACATTCAAGTCTTCCCGACTCAAAGTCCGGAGCCAGGACCTGCAGTCCCATGGAGCTGCCCGAGGGGCTCTCAGGTCCCTTCCGGACTGAAATCTTTCAATCCTACCTCTCTAAGCGCCCACACCAACGCGGGAGTGGAGTCAGAATATCTCCTCTTCAAAACAGTACTTCTTCCCACACGCCCTCAAAGAAACACCGGCGAAGACTGACACTTACAGAGCCACGGCTCAATTCCTTGCCGAACCTAGCCGCCCCCCAACAAGACACCGCCCTTACACAAGCCCCAAGCTGGCCGTCCTCAGCAGGTCCCGCCTCCGGTCTCGGGCGTCCCCCTCCCCCTTTTACGCCAGGAACAGTGCTGAGATAACGTCCGCTTCTTCTCTTTTGCGATTGGACCGCGTCTCTTTTCACTCGTTTTCCTAAGTCCCGCCTTTACAATCCGTCTCCTTCCTTTTCTCCCCTCTTCCTCTCCTTTCCTTTCTTTGACAAAAAGGACTCATTAAATGAAAGTCGGGGCTGGAGAAAGAGGACTCCACCGGGTCTTCAGGTTATGATTGGCTTTCAGGAGTTGAAGGTAGGCGGGAGCGATGCGGTGATTGGCTCTTGGGAGTCGGAAGCTGATCGAACGCCGAGAAAAGACGGCGAGTGCGGACGTGGTTGATTCGGCCTCCGTGATTGGACCGTTGGGGGAGGGGGTGGTGCTTCTGCCGCCCACCTCTGGGCGGGGGTTCTCTCTACTGCGCATGTTTATGATGCCACTCGTGCGCGTGTCTTTGCCTGAGTGGTTGGAGTTTGTTTCTCAGTATATCATCCTCTTGGACGTTCACAAGGGTCTGTATCTCCTAGTGAACGATCATACTTTGAATGAGTCTGCGAAAGCCTTTTTATGTTTAGACATTAAAATGTGTGAGAAAATGATGCAGACTTCTTTCTGAAGATACTGAGAGCTTTTTCTCTGTCTGCCAGAGATGGGTTGGAGAGTACTGCAATTAATTACTTCAGGTGCTACTTGGCTCAATACTAGTACATTATGCACCTGCTAAGTACTATGGGGATAATGGTGAAGGATCTAGAGTAAAATTGAAGTTCATTTGAATGCAGAAACAATTGGTACCTCCCGAATCTTGGCCAGCTCATCTTCCTCAAATAGGTATGGTGTTCTGTGTAAGACTCTTTCGAGACCCCGTGGACCTTACTGCCTGTGGAGTTTTCTTGGGAAACATACTGGAGTGGTTTGCCATTTCTGTCCCCAGTGGATTAAGGCAAACTGAATGACTTGTCCTAGTTAAGAGTGAGATTAGAGGGTAGCTAGGTGGCGCAGTGGATAAAGCACTGGCCTTGGATTGAGGAGGACCTGAGTTCAAATCCAGCCTCAGACACTTGACACTTAACTAGCTGTATGACCCTGGGCAAGTCACTTAACCCTCATAGCCCTGCCAGGAAAAAAAAAGTGAGATTAGATTTGAACTCAGGTCTAATGACTCTCGGCCCAGCTCTCTATCCACTGAGCTGTCTAGCACCTCTCAGGTAGGTTTATAGGTAGCTAAATTAGTGCAGGTGCATATTTTTTAATATAGTGGCCTAACATAAACCTTTACTTTCTCACCTTTCACTCTATCCTATGCCTAATGTAATCTTTCTATCAAATTCACTCTACAAAATAATACTCTTAAAGTTCACAGTAATCAAATTACCAACATAGTAGGTGCAATATAAAATGCTTATTCCCTTTCCTCCAAATGCAATTCAAGTTCTATTTTCTGCATAAATCTTTTCCTAATTTCCTCTTGGCAAAATGCTGGTGTCCTTCCTCTTTAACCTTTTGTATTGAACTACTTTGCACATATTTATATTATTCACTTTATGTTTATAAATTTTTATTTGTACTTTTTTCCCCCATTAGTATGGAAAGCTCATTCCAAATAGAAATTCATTCATTGTACTTTATTCCACCTCCTGGCACAGTGCCTGGCACATAGTAGGTACTTAAATAAATGTTTGTTAATTGATTGAGAGCTAATCTCAAACCAGAAAGACTTGAATCTGACATTTACTGGCTTTACAGCAGTGGGCAAATCCCTTAATCTCTCATTGCCCCAGGTATCTCTCTCAAACATTAACTACTAGAAAGATGTCATCCTGTAGTTAGAAGAAATTTTCTCATCCATGAGTTCCTAATACTAATGAAATAACAGTTTTTATCCCATGATCTTTGAGATTAGGTCTATTTTCTAAAACTGTAGTATCCCTGCTGTGATATGAGAATTTTGTTTCTAATGTTTACATTTTATTAAAATATGAAAAAAATGATGATGATTATCTTCTAAGGATGCTGTTAGGTGTCTTTGCTTTACAAATTCTTTATGATACAATTGGAGTAAGAGAAATATAATTTTCAGAAAGATGCACTTTCCCCCAAAGTATTAATACTTAGAAGAACACTAAAAATACAGAAAAACCTCCTATTCAAAATACTTCTTTAAGTGTTTATTTAATAGAAACATTTCCTATTTGTTCATTCCTACATTATCTTGATTGGTATGGGATTTTAAAAAATTAATCTACTGAATGCCTGTTCTTTCATTTTTTCAGCCTAGGTTGGCATAAAGAGACAGAGAGGTCTGGACAAAAGTGGTTGCATGAAGTACTTCAACATGCAGGAAGAGTTTGTGCTCAAGAGCAAGAGGAGGTGCCACACCTATACCAGGGTACTTTGATGCGGAAAAGTGCCAACTGGCAGCTTTGAAGCTTACTACAAACACAGTTTTGGGTCACAAGTCCAGGATAGATTGATGAGAGAACTGTGCCTGGAATAGTATTCCAAGGTAGAGAGACCTTAGTACTGAGAAAAGAGCAAATTAGACGTAAGCAGCAATGGTTTGGCTCTGAAGACTGCAGAAGAGTAACCAGGGCACCAATTCCAAACCCAAGCAGAGCCAGCTGTTCTATCACTGAACCAACAGAGCTTCCCAGCTGGCCAAAAAGTAGCTGAGTCCAGCAACAGTCTACTGTTCCTTAGACTGAAATCCAGGTCAGGAACTTTTGTAACTCATACCAGAGGGATAGCAATCAGACTTTAATTTGGATGAGACCGCTTTGGGAGCACTAAAAACTTACAGGTCTGCAGCCTGAACTATTCCTAACATGGAATAACACAACACTTAATACCCCAAGAAAGCTGTAATTGAACCAGCACAGATCTTCCCTCCAGAAGAACCCAGCCATCAAGTACAAAGTCAGGAAGTATGGTGGGAAAATGAGCAAATAAAAAAGAACTCTATCATAAAAACCTATTATACAGGGATGCTTAAGAAGAAAATAACTCTAAAACTTCCATAAGAAAAAATCAAAGAAAAATATATCTTGGGCACAAATTCAACTAGAATTCTTGGGAGAAATGAAGCAAAAGGTTACCAAAAAAGTTTTTGTGAAATGATTGATAGAGGAAAAATTGGAAAGGAATTGAGAGCTATAGAAGTATTGGAAAGAGAATTAATAGCTTGGCACAAGAAGGACTAAATCTTTTCTCATTTTTTTTTTTTTGCAGGTAATGAGTGTTAAGTGACTTGCCCAGGGTCACACGTGTCACACAGCTAGTAAGTATCAAGTGTCTGAGGCTAGATTTGAACTCAGGTCCTCCTGAATCCAGGGCCGGTGCTCTATCCACTATGCCACCTAGCTGCCCCTAAATCTTTTCTAAGCAATAAAATCCCTGAAATTTAGAATGACCAAAGAGAAACCAGTGATTTCATGAGACAACAAAAAAATTAAAAACAAAGTCAAAAGACTGAAAATATAGAAATAAGTATATCTTATAGCAAAAACAATTCACATAAAACCCATCAAGGATAAAACATTTAAAGATCATCAGACTACTTGAATGCCATGGCCAAAACAAATGCCTAGACATCATCAAGAAATCTTAACAAAAAACAAAACAAAGAAAGAAAACTGCACAGATCGCTTAGAACCCCAGGACAAAGTAGAAATAGAAAGAATCCACCAGTTATCCTCTGAAAGAGAAAACTTCCAGGAACATTAAAGCCAAAATCCAGAGTTTCAGTCAAAGAAAAAATAGTTCAAGCAGCCAGAAAAGAAAGAACTCAAGTACTGAGGATCGCCAGTTAGGATTACACATGGTCCATTACATTGTAAGCTCCTGTCTTTTGCCTCTTTTTGTATTCCCAGCACTTAGCACAATGCCTAGCACATAGTAGATGTTTAATAGTATATACAGATTAATTGATTGATTTGTCAGCCAACACTGTCCAGGAGTGGAGAGCTTAGAATACCATATCCAAAAGGCAGAGAATATAGGCTTACAACCAAGGATAACTTACTCAACAACATTGGACGTAGTGCCACAGAGGGAAGTATGGATCTTTAATGAGACAGAACTTTCAAGCATTCCAGATGGAAAGAACAGAGCTTGCGTAGAAACTTTGAAGTTCAAATACTTCATGACAAAGAACTTACATTCTAACATAGGAAAATGATATGTGTGTCCCCCCACCCCCCCGAACCCTGTTGTCATCAGTGGCTATAGAGGGAGTTCAATTATTAGACCTAAGAGTGGTTTTATCACATATTGGTGAAGTCAAAAGAGAAAAATGAAAAGAAAAGTGGAGAGGAATACATAGGGAGATGGGTAGAAGGGAAAGGAAAGTTATGAGACATTATCCCACATAAACAGCTGTGCACGTGGTAAGGGTAGGAAGCAACTGATATTTGAACTACATACTAATCTGAACTAAATTTCCTCAAATGAGGAAAGAATACAGACAGTTTTATACAAAAATACATTTCATTTAACAGGGAGATTAGAGAAGGGAGAATTAGTGGGAGAGAGGTTTTAAGGCTGGGAGGGTTAGTTATAGGCAAAACAAACTTGATGGAAATTTAGGGGATGCCCACATATTAAGAAATGCTGAACAAGTTATGTTATATAAATATGATGGAATATTATTGTACTATAAGAAGTGATAAAGGATATGGTTTCAGATAAACCTAAGAAGACTTATATGAACTAATATAGATTGAAATGAACTGAAACAGGTGAACGAACAATTTATACAGCCAAAGCAATATGGTAAAGACAGATAACTTGGAAAGAATTAGAAACTCTGATGAGTGTATTTATCAACCATGGCAAACTAATGATAAAACATGCTACCCCCCTCCAGATAGAGAGGGGAAGGCCTCTGAGTGTAGAATGAGACATATACATATTTTTATATATAAACATATATGTGTATATATCTCATTAATAATCATATATACATATAAATTTTTATATATATATTTAATATGGCCTATGTAGAAATTTGTTTTCCTTGATTATATAATATGTTTGTAAAAGGTAGTGTGTTTTGTTTTGTTTTGTTTTGTTTTGTTTTGTTTTGTTTTGTTTTTTGGAGGGGCAATGAGGGTTAAGTGACTTGCCCAGGGTCACACAGCTAGCAAGTGTCAAGTGTCTGAGGCCGCATTTGAACTCAGGTCCTCCTGAATCCAGGGCCAGTGCTTTGTCCACTGCGCCACCTAGCTGCCCCCAGGTAGTTTGTTTTTAATTCTCAATTGGGGGAAGAGAAAATGGATTTTTGCTGACATTAAAAAATATATAATTTTAAAATTATTTTTATCAGCATCATAAATGCAAGTATATTTTTTGTAATTTGTCTTTTCTTGCTTTTAAAAGACATCAGTAGATCTTATTTTTACACTGTTTTGTAGATTTTCCAAAGCATTTTCACATACATTATTTCATTTGCTCAATTCTTTGAGATAGCCGGAGCAGATAATTAAAGATTTTTTTGCCCATGAGAAAGCCAAGGCATATAGAGGTTAAATGGCATAACAAGAAACTAGATTCTCTAACTCATAGATCAGTTTCCTTTTTCACTAAACTTTACTTTCTGGACTTTGCCACCATACTTCAGCTGCCTTTTTCCACTACCCCTGCTGCCCATTGCTCCCATTCGTGAGCAGAACATTAGATTGCCAGCTTTCTCATGGCAGGGACTGCCTTTGCCTCTTTTGTATCTCCAGGGCTTGGCACAGAGCCTGCCCATAGTAGATGTTTAATTGATTTAATTAATTCAAATTTCCATTTTGAGGAAGGTTTCAGACCAGGTATGCTTCATTCTCTGGACTTCACCACCATACCCCTCATTTTTCAGCTCCTTTTTATGTGTTGTCTTCCTCTATTAGAATGTAAACTCCTTGAAGTCAGGGACTGTCTTTTTGCTTTTGTTTGTATGGATAGTGATTTGCACAATGCCTGGAACATAATAATAAGCACTTAATAAATGTTTGCTAACCTTCCTTAACCAAACCATGCTGTTTCTCTTGAGAGAATGCTTTGATAAAAATCTTCAGGCCTATCCAGGGTGAGGGTGGTAAGAATGAAATCCATTATTCACAATCATTTATTGAGCACCAACTGTATGTCAGGCATTGCTCTATGTCTTGAGACCCCGAGTCAAAAATGATATAATCCTGCTTTCTGTAACGATTGGAATGACTCCTAAGCACCTTTGCAAAGACCATCACACAAATGCCACATAGATACATGAAAGAATGGATTAATAGATACTCTTTTGTATCTGGACAGGAAGAAAGTACTCCTTAGGGGTATTAAAATTAAACTATTTCTAAATTATCTAAAATTCATTGTTATTAATCTATATTAATATTTAATTTACAAAAAGATAAATTACTTTTAAGATTTTTACCATTCAGCTACCCAACTAGTTATATTCCTTATTAGAAAAGGAGCTTGCTCATAAATTCCAGTTGAAATTATATCCCTTATTTAGAACATTGAATGAGTGTTTACTTCTTTATTACATCATTGTGGTCATGATTTCATTGATTTGTGTTCTCCATCCACTGTTGCCAATTATAGTCTACCCATACTTATGAGATTTTTTTCTGTGTTCTCCCATAGATCCTCAGTATTAGAGAATCTATCCAGGGGCCTAGAGACAAGCCTTCCACTATGTCTTTTTATGTTTCTTGAGTACCATTGTAGTACTCAGCCCATTATTATCCCTTATTCTTTCAACATAACTGGCCTACCTAATTTTCCTGGATGATCTTCCTTATACAACTTCTTTGTATTTCTATCTGCTTGGCTATGTCCTTTGTCCTTTAGGTCCCCCACAACTTTTAATTTTTTGGAGACTGATATTCTAGAATTTACAGTTACACATTATGAGGAGAAAATTGTTTTCTGGGGTTTTGTTTCAGGGATCATCTTGGAATGGTTAAAATTTTGCGGTATGTATTCTAGCCCACTGTCATATTCTTAATCAATTTTGTGTCCATCTATCCTGAGCATATGTGCTGATGCAGTAACTTAATGGACTTGCCTATCCAACTGTATGTCATAGTCTGAATGAAAAGCATTTTTCATTCTTTCTGGTTTGTCCTTTATTTAGAGAAAACCTCTAATATTCTGGGGCTGGAAGCAATCGGTGCAATGTCATTTATAAATGAGGTATCCAGAAGACCCAATCATCTATAGGAAAGGTTCTTAACATTTTTGGAGTCATGGACTTCTTTGGCAGTCTGGTGAAACCTATGAACCCCCCTTTTCAGAAAAATGTTTTTAAATGCATAAAATAGGTTGAAAGAAATGCTAAATTTCAGTGCTGAATTTTTTTTCCTATTTCAAGTTTATGGACCCCCTGAAATCTGTCTTTGAACAGTAGGTTTCAGGTAAAGAATCTCTCATCTCTAAAGAATCCATTTTTCATTTGGACCCTTCAAAGACATTCTTCCTTTGGAGGACATATTTTCACCTTGTTTTATGCTTCACTTACTAATCAGAGGGTCACTGGATGATCACAGCAGGATTTCATATTCTTAAGCACCTGTCAGTCAGTTGTGTGGTTGTAAATGTATGGTTTCTTGTAGAGAATTGTTTAAAAAGCCTGTCAGATCCCATCATTAGCACAATGCCTGAACCAGAGTAAACACTTATTAAATGCTTGTTAACTGACTGACTTTTCATTTTTTTATTCATGGATCTAAAAATCATAAAAGCTCATACTTGAGCCTCAGAAGTAATTTAGTCTAAACCATATATGAGTAGAAAATCCCTCAACACTGTCTCTGATAGTCATCAAACTTCCATTTGAAGACCTCTAGAGATAGGAATTCAACTACCTCCTGAGAGAGCCCATTCTACTTTTTTACTACTGTGATGGTTAGGAAGCTTTTCCAAATATAAAACTCAAAAAATAGACCTGTCTGTAAATCTATTTTCTTTTTATTTTTCTTTTGGTGAGGCAATTGGAGTTAAGTGACTCGCCCAGGGTCACACAGCTAGTAAGTGTTAAGTGTCTGAGGCCGGATTTGAACTCAGGTCCTCCTGAATCCAGGGCCGGTGCTCTTTCTACTGCGCCACCTAGCTGCCCCAAAATAGACCTGTCTGTAAATTTTTTTTGCATCCATTGGTTGACATGTTGCCCATTATGGCCATGAAAGCAACTCTAACCTTTCTTTCACTTGAGACTATTTTAAATACTTGAAGACTATCTTTCTCTACTCCCAGTTGGGTAGCACAATGGATAGAGCACTGGACCTAGAGTCAGGAATATCTGAGTTAAAATCCAGCCTCACACACTAGCTTTGTGATCCTAGGCAAGTTTAACTTCAGCTTGCCTCAGTTTCTCTCATAAAATGAGGGTGCTAATAGCACTTACCTTTCTGAGTTGTATCAGATGAGATAATATTTATAAATATTTTAAATGTCAAATTTATAAAAAAATATATTTATAAATATAAAGCCCTTAATCATTTCTGTCTAAATTAATGCCTATTTCTCCCTTACTCCCACCAAGTTTCCTTTTTGGGTTCAGCATCTCCCATTCCTTCAATTTAATGAAGTGGTTTTGAGTGCCCTCACTATCCCAGTCTCCCACTTCTAGTTTGTCACTGTTCTTTCTAAAATGTGATGACTAGAACTGAACATAGTACCATACCTATGGTCTAATCAGGGTAGAATATAGTATACTATGCTTTGGTTGCTAAAACCTAAAATTCCATTGGGTTTTTTTTTGCCTGTCATACCACACTGATGAATTGTTTTGTGCTTGCAGTTCACGATGATCCCAAGGCCCTTTTTAAAAATAAATTTTATTTTGATTTACGTTGGTAATTACAAGTGTTCAGTTACACATGCAAGAATATAAGTGCCACCCCAAAAGATTTGCCTTTTTAACATTGTAATACCCAACTAAAAGGATCATAAATTTAGGTCTAGGAGACCTCAGAGGTTCTAATCCAACCCCCTCATTTTACAGATTAGGAATCTGAGACTCAGGAAGATTATTTGACATGTTCAATGATAAGCATAGAATATGTCCAAGGCAAGACTTGAACTCAGATGGCTTAAGAGCAATATCCTCAGATCTTGATGTACTAAAGAGCCAATCTTTAAGCCAGGAACACCTAGTTCAAGTCCATGTTCTAATATATACTGGGTATATGACTCTGGCCAAGTTACATAATCTTTCAGTTTTCTTGGCAGCTCTTAAGAGGGTACAGACCTACATTGGTAGAAATCATTTTCTTTCTTGGAGGTTTCCTATACAAATGAAATCGCAAGTCTAGCCTCTCCTATTCTCCCTCATGCAGTTTAGGTTAGTTTTTCCTTTAAAAGTACTGAACCTGCAAAGGATATGAACAGGCAGTTTTCAGGCAAATTCAGAGCTATATAAGAAAGAATGCTTTAAATCACTATTCATTAGAGAAATGCAAATTAAAACAACTGAGGTATCACTTCACACCTATCAGATTGGCTAATATGATAGTAAAGGAAATGTTTTAAATGTTGAAGGGGATGTAGGAAAATTGGGATGCTAATGCATTGTTGGTGGAATTGTGAACTGATCCAGCCGTTCTGGAGAGCAATTTGGAACTATGGCTAAAGGGCTATAAAACTGTGCATACCCTTTGATCCAGCAATACTACGACTAGGTCCATATCCCAAAGAGAGGGGAAAAAAGAGGAGTGGGGAAGACCTATTTGTACAAAATATTTATAGTAGCTCTTTTTGTGATGGCAAAGAATTAGACATTGGAGGGGATGCTCATCAGTTGCAGAATGGCTGAAGAAGTCGTGGTATATGAGTGTAATGGAATATTTCAGAAAAACTGGGAAAGGCTTATATGAACTGATGCAGAGTAAAGTGAGTAGAACCAGGAGAACATTATAGACAGTAACAGCAGTACTGTAGGATAATCAACTGTGAAAGTGACTTAGCTATTCTCAGCAATAAAATGATCCAAGACAATTACAAAGACTCATGATGAAAAATGCTATCCATCTTCGGAGATAGAACTGATGGAGTCTGAATACGGATCAAAGCATACTATTTTTCACTTTCTGTATTTATTTTATGTTTTTATTATTTTGGTCTATGTATCCTTTCACAACATAATTAATATGGTAATATCTTTTGCATGATTGAACATATATAACCTATATCAAATTGTTTACTGTCTCATCAAGGGGGGAGGTGAGAAAGGAAGAAAACTGGAAACTCAAAATGTTTTTTTAAAATGTTAAAATTGTCTTTACATGTAACTCGGAAAAAAAGAAAATATTATTTAACCCCAAACCCTCAAAAAAGTATTGCACTTGTTATTGAGATTTAATTGGCTCAGGGGACAAAAGCTCAAGCTATTTGTTGGCATGGCTTCCTGGTCACCTGAGTACAAAAATCTTGAGGAACTCCAGCTGGGCCCTAATACTTGGTTGGTGGATGACCATAGAAACACAGTGACTGGGCTAGCTAGGTGGTGAAGTGGATAGAGCACCGGCCCTGGAGTCAGGAGGACCTGAGTTCAAATCCGGCCTCAGACACTTGACACTTACTAGCTGGGTGACCCTGGGCAAGTCACTTAACCCCAATTACCTCACCCCCCCAAAAAAAGTGGCTGAGGAATACTGTCTAGAGTTAATGAGGTATCCTTAATGGGGTGAATGTTCTTTCCCCCCTCCCTCCCTACATCCCTGCTATGGTAAAATAAACCTTCTGTTAACTGATAAATGTTCTGTCAGTGTCTCATTTAGTTCCAAGGATCAGACCTAAACTACCAGGCAACCAACCTGAGTCATGTTTTTCTGAAATACCAGTTCAGCTCATTCCTGAGTCAGTTTTCTTCCTAGCATAGTATGTTGGCTTCTTTATTTAATTGTTAAACAAAATTATTAAGTTCATACTTTGTGAAGTATGCTGTATGATATGGTAGAAATAAAAATATAAAAACTACCAGTCCTTACCCAAAAGAGGGGTTGCTACATTATGCATAAGTCAGTAAATACAAAATAGTACCGAGTACTTTAAAGGGGAGGAGTGCGAATAACTAGGAGATAATAAAGAGGAAAGGCCTCATCAGTTTTTATGATGTAATTTATAAAATATACAATACATACATTTTATATAGATCGTATATACCTATATACTTATGTCTCTGTGTGTGTGTATATACAGGTATACCTTGTTTTATTGTGCTTCACAGATAGTGCATACCCTATATAAAGCAATTCTATCAGTGCCATTTTTCCAAAAGCATGTACTCACATCTTGTCTTTGTGTCACATTTTGGTAATTTTCATAATATTTCATTATTATTATATCTGTTATGATGATCTATGATCAGTGATCTTTGATGTTACTATTGTAATTATTTTGGAGCAACACAAACCATGGTGATGTAATATGATGAACTTAATCAGTAAATGTGTGTATTCTGACTGACCTACCTTTCCCTATCTTTCTCCCTCTCCTTGGTCCTTCCTATTTCCTGAGACACAACAATATTGAAATTAAGCCAATAAATAACCATACAATGGCCTCTAAGTATTCAAGTGAAAGGAAGAGTCAGTCAGTGTGGCAAACTTTATTGTTATCTTATTTTACAAAATTGCCATGGCCCCCCCCAACCTTCAGCACCAACCACCTTAATCAGTCAATAGCCATTAACATTCAGGCAAGACCCTCTACCATCGAAAAGATGAAGACTAGCTGAAGGCTTAGATGATGGTTAGCATTTTTTAGCAATAAAGTATTTTTAATTAAGGTATGTACATTGCTTTTTATAGATATAATACTATTGTACACTTAATAGACTACAGTGTAGTGTACACAAAACTTTTATATGCATTGGGAAACCAAAAAATTCGTGTGACTCACTTTATTGCACTATTTACTTTATTGTGGTAGTCTAGAACCGAACCTGCAATTATCTCCAAAGGTATGCTTTTGTGTGTGTGTGTGTGTGTGTGTGTGTGTGTATGCACAAACACATACAGGTTCTATCACCATATTATTTACATACATAGATATATCTATATTTATCTATAAAACCTGTTTATAGAGATGCTACCAGAGAAATAAAAAAGCTGACATACCATCTTCCATGAGTACACATCAAGCAAATCAATTATCTGAGGCCTATGAGGGTTGACACCTGCAAAACAGGTACATAAAGTGCTGGAAGTGGCAGTAGGAGTGGGGAATGAGGTGCTGGGGAAATTCCTAGAAGGAGGTAGAATACACCCTGGACTGTGGTCCAGTTAGGAGTGATTGACCTGTAGGGTAGATCAAAGGCTCATACTGTGCTTCCCTTAAGGAAGCTTCCCAGTATCATCTGTATTGCGTATATGCATAACCCTCCCCTCTCCCTGCCTCCCCGCCCCCCCCCCACCCCCGGCCAGTTCAAAGCCCTTTAGACTTAGTGGATGACCCAAGACCCTGGGATTCGCCAATGGTTCCCATATGGAGATTGACTGAGATGGGTATGTATACTAAAGGTAAATGCCTCTGTATCCTTGTTAAATATTCTTGCTCTGTTAGGGCTATGTAAACATTTTGTTAACTCTTCAATGCTTCATTTCATTGCCACATTAAACAGGCTGCCATTATCAGTACCATTGTGTGTGTGTGTGTGTGTGTGTGTAGTTAAATTTTTTAAAAGTTGTGAAAAATAACATTTAAAAGATAACTTGTAAAAAAAAAAGATAACTTGTAAAATAACTTCTAACTGTGGCTTTTTAAAAATTCTGAATTTTTATTAATGGGTGTCACAGCTTTTCAAAACATTGCACAGGACCAGACAGGATGTTTTAAAAAATATCAAAGCAGTCAGAGGTAAATTTATTTTTACCTCCTTGAGGCATAAGGTCTTGTTTAATATCCTTGGTTGCCAAAGATCTTTAGTCCATCACCTTCAAAATTTTCTGTCCTAGAGTGTCTATATTGTGATTCCCTCTTCCCCCTGCAGTAAATCTAGAATTATCTTTAAATCTGTTTTAACTGTTCTTCTGGTTATTATAGTGCTTTGTACATCTTAATTAGTTAATTTGTGCTTTGATTTGTTTTTAGATGCCAATCTGCATCAATAGAGGAAGTTTCTTATCAGGAGTTCCCTATACTGATGAAATCACAAATCCAATTTTTTTTAAAGTTAAATAATTAATAGTTATGATTTCTGTCTTATCTGGAAGGTTTATAGCTACAAAACACTGTTGATACTCAGGTGAAATGTCATTTCCTCCAAACATTTCTAGTCTTGCCTATAGAGGGAACCTAAATGTAATGTTATCTAACTACCATATTAGGCAACTAGGTGGCACACTGGGTCCAAAGTCAGAAAGACTTTAGTTCAAATGGAACCTCAGACACTTGCTCTTTGTAACTCTGGGCAAGTCATATAACATCTGCATGCCTTGGTTTCCTCAACTGTAAAATGAGTATAATAATAGGATAATAAATCTACCTCCCAATACTTGTAAAGCACTTAGCATAACGCCTAGCACATAGTAGATACTTATAACAGGTGTCTATACTGTCCCTCCCTATGAAAACAATATTTTGTAATAGCCAATATGAAATTAGGCATGTTTAAGAGGATTTGTGAACATTGTCCATTCTTTGTTTTTCTTCCCTTTCTCCTTTCCCCTTTCCCCTTTCTTTAAAAACATGGCAGATGGGGCAGATAGGTGGTGCAGTGGATAGAGCACAGGCCCTGGATTCAAGAGTACCTGAGTTCAAATCCGGCCTCAGACACTTAACACTAGCTGTGTGACCCTGGGCAAGTCACTTAACCCCCATTGCCCTGAAAAAAAAATATATATATATATATATATATATATGGCAGGTGATGGGATTTAAGAAGGTAAGATTAGCTCTAGAATTTTTTTTAAGCAAAAATATGCCAATCCATAGGAAACACTTTGGAGTCAACAGTAAGGCATCTTTTAAATGGCTAAATAATTTTGTAGGAGAGCTAGAATTAATGGAATATTCCAATCATTTCCATGTACTAGTATATTGGAACAAAACTAGATAGTACAATGCTCTCCCTGGAGCCTGGAAGATTCGTCTTGGTGGGTTCAAATATGGCCTTGACACTTGCTAGCTGGGTGACCCTGGGCAAGTCACTTAACCCTATTTGCCTTAGTTTCCTCATATATAAAGTAAGCTGGAAAATGAAATGGCAAAGCATGAAGAGTTG
Source organism: Dromiciops gliroides (assembly GCF_019393635.1). NCBI lineage: Eukaryota > Metazoa > Chordata > Mammalia > Microbiotheria > Microbiotheriidae > Dromiciops > Dromiciops gliroides. The sequence continues at coordinate 480,625,282 of NC_057861.1, forward strand.
GACATGACTAAAACAACTGAACAAAAATTTGTTTTGCTAACTTCCCAGACAATGAGATGACATGCCTTTGAGACTGATATTCAAACTGTCATTTTTCCTTTTTTTCTTTTTTTTTTTTGTAAGTGAGGCAATTGGGGTTAAGTGACTTGCCCAGGGTCACACACCTAGTAAGTGTTAAGTGTCTGAGGCCGGATTTGAACTCAAGTACTCCTGACTCCAGGGTGGGTGCTCTATCCACTGCACCACCTGGCTGCCCCCATTTTTCCCTTTTATTTAGAACTTCATTTTCCCCAATTACATGTAAACACAATTTTAACATCCATTTTTAAAACTTTATGTTCCAAATTCTCTTCCTCCCCCACTTTAAGAAGAACACAAGCAATTCAAAATAAGTTATATATGTGTAGTCATGCAAAACATTTCTACATTAGGTTGTGAAAGAAAACAGACAACAAAAATGAAAAAAATATATATATACATATATACACACACATAATATATATATACACACACACACACATACATATACACACATATGCTTCAATCTGTATTCAGACACCATCAGTTCTTTCTCTGGAGATGGACTGCATTTTTCAAAAGTCCTTCAGAATGTCTTGGATCATTGTATTGCTGAGAATAGCTAAGTCGTTCATAGTTGATCATCTTACAATATTGCTGTTACTTTGTATACAGTACATTTCACTTTGTATCAGCTCATGTAAGTCTTTTCAGGTTTTTCTGAGAGCATCCTGCTCAGCATTCTTGTATCACAGTAGTGTTCCTTCATAATCTCATCCCACAATTTGTTCAGCCATTTCCCAGTTAATGGGCATCTCCTCAACTTTGAATTCTTTGCACCAGAAAAGTGCCATTGTAAATATTTTTGTACGTATAGGTCCTTTAACTTTTTGGTTTTTTATCTCTTTCTGAATAGCCTAAGTCAAAGAGTATGCATAGTTTTATAGCCCTTTGGCCATAAAACTGTCGTTATTTTTAAAGTATTTTTGTGAGTACTTACTTAATATACCATCTCACTTTTTATCCTACTAGATCAAAATTTTATCCACAATTTTATATTGTAGAGTTGTCATATTTAGTGGGAGACTCAGCAGCTGGGAGCTGCAATTAAGCCGGGTTTTTAGGATGCAGACCACTCCTTTTATATATGCCATCTTGTTTTATTCCTTTCCCAACTGTAGATTTAGAGACAATATTATACATTTGTTCACTGTTACACAACTGGAACTCATCTTTTTGCCACATCCTATTCTTCCTACATATTTCTAAGTTGTTCCATGTGACTCAGTAGAAAAAGGGAGGCAGCCAGAATAGCAGTTAGAAACTGACACTTCCATTTAGAGGTTCCCTCTAAAGGCTTGTACCCAGGTGCTTAGTAGCCCTGAAAGAGCAGTTGTAGCCAACTATATGACTTGTTTTTTCAGCAAATCTGGCAGTCTTTAATTCTATTTTTTTTTTTAGGCAATTAGGGTTAAGTGGCTTGCCCAGAGTCACACAGCTAGTTAAGTGTTAAGTGTCTGAGGCCAGATTTGAACTCAGGTCCTCCTGAATCCAGGGCGGGTGCTCTATCCACTGTACCACCTAGCTGCCCCAGTCTTTAATTCAATAACAAAAGAGTATAGATAATGATAGCATGCAGTCATCTACCCCATTACATACCTGAAATGATTCCCCAGTATATTGTACCTAAAAACTTCCTCTTGAAGTCCTCCAGTTAGAGGGAAACCAGCACTTCTTGAGGCAGCCTGTTGCACTTTTGGATAACTTATTAGTGTGTGTATATGTATATCTGTATCTATATTATCTATCTATCTATCTATCTATCATCTATATGTATCTGTATGTCTATCTATCTATCATCTATATGTATCTGTATGTCTATCTATCATCTATATGTATCTGTATGTCTATCTATCTATCATCTATATGTATCTGTATGTCTATCTATCTATCTAATGTCTATCTCACTAGTATATGTGCCTCTTTGTAACTTCTACCCGTTATTTGTTCTCTTTCCTAGGCTAAAGAGACCAAGTCTAAGCCTTCTTTCACATGACATCCCTTTAAATATTTGAATATAATCATGTTGTCATCTCCCTCCCCCCAATCTTCTGTAAGCCAAATGTTCTCAGTTCCTTCAGCAGATCCTCATCTGATTTGGACTGAAGGTTCTTCGCCATAGTCTTTTGGATGATCTCCACTTCCTAAATCTCCTTCCTAAATTGTTCTAGTGACCAGAATGAATACAACAATCTAAATGTTGTCTGACCAGAGCATAGAGGGACTTTAACCTCTTTATTCTTGGAAGCTTTACTGCGTTTAATGCAGCCCAAATTACATTAGATTTTTATGGAATGTAGAGACTTTTAAATATAAGGAATTGACCTCTAATATATTTTTTCTAATTTTAATTTTATTAGATGTGTATTTTAGATGAAAATGACTGTTCTAATTTCAGCCTCTGCAGTGCAAATATATTAGAAGGCTCCCTGCCCTTCCCGCTCTTAGTATTCCATTGTCTGCTCAAAAGAATTTCTGATATTGTTAGTCAAGTAACATTCCTATGTTGACAGGATGCCATGTCACTTATTATCCATTGTTTTTAAGGGGGAAAAAGGGGAAATTGACAACAAAGTTGTAATGTACTTGAAGAAAAATAAATTCAGGAAGGAAATTCTTATAAATCATGAATAAAAACATTTTAAAAATGCATTTCAGGTGATTACTGATACTTTATTAAAACCTTTATCAAATGAGTACTGACTCAAATGTGGCAAAGCTGTATCCTCCAACATCAGAGACCACCATCAGAAAATAGTTTTTTTAAGAAGTTAGAACAATATTGACAAGCAGTTGTAAGGGGGTGAAGTCTCACTAGAGAAAGTAGAAAAGGTAACTATAATTGAGGTTTGAAAATATAGTTAAAAATTCTTATGTCATACTTTTCTTAGAAATGGGCAAATATTGCAAATAGAGGGAAAATGTAAAATAAAGTTAACACCTTACCAAGCAACCACCACTACTAGAGATGATTTCTACTTCTTTGAGGTAGCATCTCAGAGTCCTCTGCCTATCCCCAGAAGGCTGTAACTCAGTAAGAGAACATAGAAGCTACCACGTTCAAAAAGCAGGATCAGCAAAATAAAGTCCATAAAGATGGAAGGGACCTTAGAGGATCTAGTCCAAGTTTCTAATTTTACAAGTGAGGAGATAGGCTCATAGAAAGGAAGTGACTTGCCCAAGGTATATGGCTATTAAGTGGGTGGGGGAGGGTCAGAGAATTTTTCTCAACAGGACAGTCTTCAGAAGAGACAAGTAACTAAATAAAGAAGAGAATAGCCGGGGTAGAGGAGGATTATCAGGCTTATAGAGATGGATGAGCAGTGTCATTTAAATTTTAGGGATGTGGCTGTGCAAATAGACTTCAAATACTAATCTTTTCTTTATGTCTCCTTAGCTTCGGTTACCAACTCCAATTGTCACTTGCATTACTAGCATGTAGCTTCTCTATATCTGATGCTGGTGTTCTCATTATCACTTTCTTTTGTCAAGTTTGCCACCTAAATTTAGTCAGAGAGGAACAAAAATAGAAAAAGGAAAAATGAAAGTTATTTGTAGTAATGATAGCTTGAGTAGTTGGGAGTGAGGGAGATGTACAAATTTGTTAATTCCAACAAATATTTAATGAACATCTACTGTGCATGCAAAGTATAGTTCATTTGTGGCCTCCACTTCCTTGGCTCTCAGGCATTCAACTCTTTTCAGTCTCCTTCCAACTTTATAATTTAACTGAAGCTGCTTTCTTCAATCTTACCAGTGTACTCTTTTTTTGGGGGGGGGGGGGGAAAGCAGTAAGGGTTAAGTGACTTGCCCAGGGTCACACAGCTAGTACATATCAAGTGCCTGAGGCCGGATTTGAATTCAGGTCCTCCTGAATCCAGGGCCAGGGCTTTACCCACTGTGCCACCTAGCTGCCCTCAGTGTATTCTTAATTGTAAAATCTGATGTTTGGTTGTTTTTCCCCCCCACTCAGTTCTAATAATTTTCTGTCTGCTATATTTCACACCATGGACTGCCTCCTGGATATTTTTCCTCTTTTAGTTTTCATGACACTGGACACTGGTCATGAGTGATCTTTCTTAATTTCTTTTGCTGGCTCATCATCCATATGGGTTGGGGGCTATTGTCAGTCGTCCTGACCTATGTCTTGCCACTGGACTTCAATGACTGGAGAACAGAGTAAGGCTGATGAGTTTGCACAGCTTTGCCTCACTTAAATCCAATTCACTTGTAAGTCAAGACATCACCCTCCTGATGTCATTGATCCTCTTTAAGAATGAAGGATGAACGGGGCAGCTAGGTGGCGAAGTGGATAGAGCACCGGCCCAGGAGTACCTGAGTTCAGATCCGGCTTCAGACACTTAACACTTACTAGCTGTGTGACCTTGGGCAAGTCACTTAACCCCAATTGCCTCACTAAAAAAAAAAAAAAGAATGAAGGATGAAAAAAAAATGAATGAAGGATGAACCAAAAATACAAAAACAAACAAACAAAAAGAATGAAGGATGAATAATAGCCACAAAAGCTTCCATGGATTTAATTATAATTTCTTTAGAGAAAACATGCACATTAGCTACACACATTCATATGTGTATGTCATAGCACAGTGCCTGGCATATAGTAAGTGTTTGTTCACTGATATAATGGATGATAGGGTCAAGATCCAAAAAAAAAAAATCTACACAAGTTAGCAAATGGGGGCAAATGTAATAAGAGTAAATTTAATAGGACTAGAACTAAATAAATCCTTATATTTTAGTTAAAATTAATTTTACAAGTATAATAAAATAGAATATTTGTAAAGTGCTTTTCAAATCTTAAAGTGCTCTATAAATGCTAGCTAGTATTATTAAGTATAAGATAGGGAAGCATAGCTAGACATAATTGTTTTTAAAAGTCTGATGCTAAATACGAGTGGAGCTTTCAGTGGAGCTAAATGGAGGCAACAGTGGCAGCCTAAAAAGTTAATGTTAGGCAGAACTGAGAGGACTAATGCCCAAGATTAAGGAGGTTACAGCACTGCTGTGCCCTGCCCTGGTTCATCTGTAATACTGTGTTCAGTAGCTGAATCACATCTTAGAAAGGACATTAATAAGCTGGTCAGTGTTCAGAGGAGGGTAATCAAAATGGTGAAGCACCTCTAGTTCATATCAGCTGAAGATCAGTTGAAGGGACTGGCAGCATATCGCCCATCAAAGAGAATACTTGAGAAGAAGACACTACAGCCATCAGGTATGTGAAGGTCTGTCACATGGAAGAGAGATTACCTTTTTTCTGCTTGACCCCAGAGAGCAGAGCTAGGGTCACTGGGTAGGAGTTACTGAGAAACAGACTTAGTTTAATGTAATTAAAAGATTTGTAACTATTAGAACTGTCCTAAAGTGGAATGGCCTACCTGGAAATTTAGTGGGTTCCCTGTAGGCAAAGCCTAAGTGATCCACTTCTCAGGGCTGTCAAGGTGATTTTTGTTCATGTTGAATTAGATGACCTCCAAGGTCACTTCCAACTCTAAGAGTCTGTGCCTGTTTCTTCTTTCCATTAGTCAGTACTCATGCTCTCACTTGGCAGTGTCATGTTGGAGCGAGAGCACAGAATTTTGTAGAGTGATAGAATTTTCAGTATAAAGTGGACTTTACCTGGGTCTCATGGGTGCACTGGATCTAGTTGTCATTGGCATTTTACAGGTTATCAAACTGAGGCACAAAGAAGTAAAGTGATTTGCTTAGGCTGTCACAGCTATTTTAGTGACAGCTTTTTTGAACCTCTATTTCTTTCGTTTGGGTTTGGTTTGGTTTTTTTTTTTTTTTTGGTTTGTTGTTTTGTTTTGTTTTGTTTTGTTTTTTGTGAGGAAATGAGGGTTAAGTGACCTGCCCAGGGTCACACAGCTAGTAAGTGTCAAGTGCCTGAGACAGGATTTGAACTCAGGTCCTCCTGAATCTAGGGCCGGTGCTTTATCCACTGGGCCACCTAGCTGCCCCCAAACCTCTATTTCTTAATCTAGTGCAATTTGCACTGACCTGCCCATAATTTGTAAAGAACAAAAGTATAATTACAGAGACCTCTTAAAAAACTAGAAGTCTGTACTTTAAAAGGGGGAAGTGAGGGTTATTTCTGACATACATTAATGCAGTTAAGCTTCCATGCAGGTCAGAACTTTCCATGATGTCTGGAATAATTTGTGAGCATTTAGAAGCAATGAATCAAGAGCTCATCAAAAGTAGATCATGCCATCAAATATCTTTGATAAAGGTCTGATAAGTGAGGTATAAACTGAATTAACACATATATTACCAAGAGCTGTTCCCTGATAAGGGTTCAAAAAATATAAACAAATAGTTCTTAACAGAAAAAAATTTAAGCTGTTAACATATGACTCTGAATCACTCCAAATAATCAATAAATATGTATTTATTAAACATCTACTAATGCCAGACACTGTGCTAGCCTCTGGAGATACAGATAAAAAAATTAAACAGTCCTTACTTTTAACGAGTTTATGTTCTAAGAGAAATGTAAACCAATAACTCTGCAGTTTTACTTCCTATCCAGCAAAATAGCAAAGATAACAAAAGGCAAAATAGTATGGGAGGGGAACAGAAAGACAAGCATACCGTGTCACTGTTGGTGGAACTTTGAAATGTTCCAGCCATTCTGGAAAGCAGTTTGGATTTATGCTTTTTTAAAAAGTGACTAAAATGCTCATACCCATTGACTCAAATTCTGCTGCAAGGCATATGTACCAAGGAAGTCAAAGTCAGAAAGGTCTGGCATAGACCAATATTTTCATAGTAGCTTATTTTGTGATAGCATAGAGCTGGAAACAAAGGAGGTACACATTGATTGGGGAAAGACTAAAGTAGGAACAAAAGGAAAGTTCTACATTTGAGATAGAAATAAATAAACTTGACTACTCTGAGATAGGGTAAGAATAGATAGAGAGCAGTTAATCTTGTTTTTGTTTTAGTGAGGCAATTGGGGTTAAGTGACTTGCCCAGGGTTAAGTGTCTGAGGCCAGATTTGAACTCAGGTACTCCTGACTCCAGGGCTGGTGCTCTATCCACTGCCCCATCTAGCTGCCCCAGAGAGCAGTTAATCTTAAAAAGAAGTCTGGATATTTTGGTGGACTGCTGGTTCTATGTGAGTTAATAGTGTGATATAAAATAAAAAAAAACCTAATGCTCCCCTTGGCTACATTTAGAAGCAATATTACTATGCTATAAGAAACAAAAAATATGATAAATTCAGAGGAACTCAGGAGAATTTATAGATAGATAGATATACATGCACAAATGTTTATATATATGTAATAGAATTTATATGAACCAATGCAGAATGAAGTAACTGCAAGAAAACTATATATAACAATGCAGAAACAATGCATATGGGAACAAAAAAAAAGTATAAGGTTGTATAAATGCAATTTCCAAGCTTGATCCTAGAAAAGAGATTAAAAACATACAACTTATACCTTTACTGGAGAGATGGGAGACTCTGGGTCTAGGATATTAGATACAGTTGGCATATTGGTTGACTGTTGATTATTTTTTTCTTTTTAAAATCTTTGATACAAGGGAAGGCTCACAGGGAGAGGAAAGGAAAGGACTATATTTATAAATGGATATAATATAAAAACAAAAGGCAGAAATTAAAAACAAGAGTAGGGCATGTCAGAATAGCTAATAATAAGTAATAGTGTTATCAGACTGATAAATTAGGAATATAACATGAATAAAGTATATCTGGATTTTAGCAAATCATGACAATTTCTCATGATATCTTTGTGGATAAGCAGGAGAGATAAGGTGTTGATGAGAGTAAAATACATAGATTTTGAGAGAAAAGACTAAATTTGGACTCTTTTCAGAGCCCTAAAGGCAGAGAGTGAGTCTGGTTTCAGGCCCTACAGCTTTGTTGCCCAAACCTCCCAGTAGGGGGCCACCCAGCACATGAGGCTCTGAGGAGCCCAGGCTCCTGGGCTTTAGGCCCAAGCAAGGCCTGGAACAAAGCCTGTGTTTTGTGGGAGCCAAGCTAAGTTGGGAGTTCACCTTGAGGCACCCAAGGTAATCCCCACGTGACCCCAATGTTCAAACCCCGACTTAAGTTTTGTTTCTTGACAAGTTATGTATGGTTATGTGTGTTAACACATCACTGTTCTAGCGAGGAATGGGGACATTCTTGCCCGGAATAAGGTTAAGGCCTAGTGTCACAATCTGATTGGTTGACCGGTGCAATCTAATTGGTTGTTAATGGGGCAGTCTGATTGGCCGACTGATACAATCTGATTGGTCCATACAGTTACCATATATGGGAGGTTGGTACTATATGCTGTGATTGGTTGTTTTTGTAATGCTGTATGTAAATGGAAACTGTAATGTGATTGGTCCAGAGGGACCCTTGAGGAGTATAAATAGAGGTGAGGGACCTCACTTCAGTGCACTCTCTGGCACATTCAAAAGAGTGCCCATCTTCAAAGATGAATAAAGATGCCTTCAACCACACTCTGCTGCCTGCTTGGATTCTTTGAGCTGCAAGCTGCTAGCAATACTTGAGCTGCTAACACTTGAGCTTTGCAACACTATTCTAGCTGTTAGATGTGTTTCTAACAATTTGAAGGTGATTGAATGTCTGGAACCAAAGAGTAATCATGGGCCAATAGCATCTTGGGAAAAGGTCCCTAGTGATTGCCTGAACAATCTGTCCTTGGCCCCATATCATTCCTTATTTTAATCAGTGACTTGGATGTCAGCATATGTAGCATGCTTGTTAAATCTGCAGATGACTTGAATTTGACAGGAAGAACTAACATGTTAGATGACAGAATTGAGACTTAAAAGAATCTGGGAGGGACAAATATAATGGGTCAAATATAAGATAAAATTCGTGGGACAAAGATAAAGTTCTACATTTGAGTTCAGAATTTTAAAAAATGTCTACTATGAGATAGGGCAAAGATAGATAAAGAGATTGGTAATCTGAGAAAGATCTCTCTTTTGGTAGACTGCTAGCTCTATGTAAGTTAATAGTGTTATATGGCATCCAAAAAAACTAATGCTCTCCTTGGCTACATTTAGAGGCCTAGTTTCCAGGACAAGAGAAGTGATCATTATGTTGTTTGAGTTGTTGAGTTGTACTCTGCCTTAGTCAGATCACATCTGGAGTACTGTTTTCAGTTCTGGCACCACATTAGGAAATCCACAGGCAGGCTGTCAAAAAGTTTGTCCAAGAGAGGACTGTTCTTTCCCTGACTTCCTTTAAGTCCCAACTAAAATTCCATCTTCTAATGCCTTTCCCTCTCAATTATTTCCTGTTTATCTGGTATACAGCTTACTTGTACATATTTGTTTTCTCCATTAGATTATGGGTTCCTTGAGGGCAGGAACTTTCTTTTGTCTCTTTTTTGCATCTCCAGTGCTTAGCACAGTGCCTGGCATATAGTAGACACTTAATATTTACTGACTGATTGGAGATAATAGGAGGACTGGAAACCATACCATGTGAGGATTGATTGAAGGAACCAGGAATATTTAGCCTGGAGAAGAAAATACTTAGGAGACACATACATATTAAAGCTTCCCGAAAGTGGAATGTGCTACCTCAGAATATTATGGTATCACCTGTCTTGAGAGTCTTTAAACAAAAGCTGAAAAACCACTTGTTAATGGTGTTGTAGAATTCAAGTTGTATTAGATGCTCTCTAATTCTAAGGCTCTGGTATAGAAATGTAAAAACAGAAATAAGCATTACTGAAAAAGAAAGGGAATTTTATAGGACATATTTGTGTATGAATCATAGAAAATCATTCTCAAAAGTAATTTTTTTCTGTTTTTATCTTTTTTTAACAGTTAATCAAGATAGGTTCTGATGTTGAATCAATACTCAGAACATCTTTTATACAAGGGATTCATACAGATCACAGCATACAAAGTTACAAGGGAAAGTTGAATTTCTTCTATTCTCTCCATATATCAGACAGATTATACAACTATGCAAAGGACCTGTGATTTTATCATGATAGAGAGAAACCACATGGCATGATTAAGAGCTGGCCTGAATTCAAGTACTATCCCTAACAATCAAATCATTTAATCTCGCAATGTCTCAGCTAATTTTCTAAGACTATAAATTGTAGAGCATTGCTGATCTGCACTGAAACAGGAAATCTATTCACTGGGAGTTCTCTACACCAGTGGTGTCAAACTTAAATAGAAAGGATATTTGCTGGCTGCATATTGGCTTAGAAAAACACAGATTAACATCATCTATCATCTAACATAATTTACTTACATTTATGTTGTATTATATTTTTGTTTAAAATTTTCCCAATTACATTTAATCTAATGCAGTTAGATTAAATTAGATAGAACAGAGTTGACGTTATGGATTTGGAAGATATCTAGAGGTAACTCCCAAGGTAAGAGTTTTGCTGCTGTGTACTGGCTATGAGTTAAAACTTTTATCCTGCACCTATGAAATCACGGCTTTGGACCAGAAAAATAAAGGGAGTTTCTGATAATAGCAATACATCCATGAATTAATAGATCTGTGCCTCAGGCACAAAGAACCTTCCATACTGTGGCCAACTTGCCCCTGAATCCCCCACTCCATCCCCCATGCCTGGATATGCTTTGTTCCCTGGGTTTTCATGTCCTTACTCTTTCTGGTTCTTATCTGTTGGACCATTTCTTCTCACTTTACTTTGCAGGATCATTATCAATTTCCTGCCTTCTTTGTGTACATGTGTAACAGATCTTTTATACTAGGCCATCTTTTCTTTTTTCTCTGTTCTCTATTTTGATGATCTCATCAGCTCCCATGGCATCAACTGTCATATCTCTGCAGATGACTTCTAGATCCATATAGGCAACACTCATCTATCTCCTGAGCTTTAGTCTCACATCTCTAGTTGCCTGATAGACATCTCTACCTATAGCTCCCTTAGGCATCTCAAACTCAACATGTCCAAAATAGAGTCCATTATCTTTTCCCACAAACCTACCTACTCCCTCCTAACTTTCCTATTTTTATCAAAAACTCCATCATTCTTCCAGTCACCCAAGCAACATTCTCACCCCCTGAAAATCATAGGAATAAGTGGATCTTTCCTTAGTATAATAAATAGTATTTATCTAAATCCAAGTACAAACATAAAGGATAAAGCAAGGGTATGCATTATGGACATTAAAGTTTAAGGTAGTGCTAGCTATAGATATAAGACAAGAAAAAGAAACTGAGAGAATAAGCAAACAAAATTATTTCTTTTTCCAAATAATATGATAATGGACTTAGAGAACCTTAGAAAGTTACATTAAAATTAATTGACATAATAACTTAAGAAAAGTTGCTGGACAGAAGATAAAGCAACATAAACCACCAGGATTCATATATATATATATATATTTTTTTTTAAACTGGGGCTTTCTTTTTCTTTCTCTATTGGAAGAAGAGAAATCAAAATTTTGCTGATTGCAAGTACATAGATACGTATGTATGTGTATATGTATAAACACATATGCATGCATATGCATATTTTACAGGTGAGAAAGTGAGGTCAAGAGAAATTAAAGGACTTGCCCAGGACTATATAGCTTTTAAGTGTTTCGTTGTTAAAGTGGAGTACTGGTAAATGGAAGCCACAGATGATAGGTTATAAATTAGAACATATTTTTTTCTTTCAGTGGAGTCTCTTTAGATATGGTAAGAGCCTAGATGAAGTATTAACAATAGCTAAGCACTATTAGTTTTACTTTCACAATTAGGTCTCTTCAAAGCAGGGAATAATATTAGCTAAACAACCCCATGCCCTTGAAATGAGATTTCTTTGAAAGGAAAATAAAAAGATATACAAGGGAAAATAGATTAGGACAGATTTTAAGAATTAAAGAAAAATAAGTTACATTAAAATCCATTATCATATCATTTGGGGTGAAAAAGGTATATTATAAGTCTTTTGGATCATAGAGAGCTTTATTATATAGATGATGTATGTATAATACATTAATTGACCTGTGGTATGTCTGAGTCTACTAAATAGCAAGATCCGTTAAAGTGGATTTTTTACAGATTCTGTGATGAGGCTAGTATTCAAAAAACAATTGAAATATTGATAGATTTCATAGTGAAGAAAATTCTTTTTATTTACTCCTTAGAATTTGAAAGATAGAGCCAAAGTATAATAAGTGAGTAAAAATAAGGCCAGGCTCAAAAGGGAGTCCAAATTCTAAAAATGTATATGCCTAGGAAGGTAAATTTCTTTAACTTTTAATTAAATTTAAAAGTCATGTTTTTTATGTAGCTGGTTGGAATAAATCTGTTGTGTTAAAGTGGTCTTATTTTAGTCATCTGACTAAATTATTTGTATTTGTTTTCATAAATGGAAATATTTTGCTGAATGCTATGCAGTGCTTAATTTATAATGTTTAAGAAATAAATGAATGCAAAAAAAAACCCAAAACAAAACAAAAAAGGGGCAGCTAGATGGCTCAGTGGTTAAAGTACCGGCCCTGAATTCAGAAGTACCCGAGTTCAAATCCAGCCTCAGACATTTGACATTTACTAGCTGTGTGACCCTGGGCAAGTCACTTAACCCCCATTGCCTGCAAAAACAAAAACAAAAACAAAAAAACAAGAAATAAATGAATGACCAAACAGTTTCAATTGAGTAATGGGAAAATACATCTCATTCTCTTCTTTGCAGAAGTTAGGGACCATGGGTATGTTGCATAAAGCTTGGCTAATGTTTTGCTGAACCACTTTTATTTGTTGCTATTTCTATTTTACAAGGCCTGATTCTGTGAATAGGTGGAAGGGGGGGATGGCTATATTTGGAAATATAGACAATGTAAAAATAAAAGATATAAGTGAAATATTTTAAAAGGAATGTGACAGGTTGACGATACAATTTATTGTGGGCTTTTTTGTTGTTTTGTCGTTGTTGTTTTTGTTGGTTTTTTTTTGGTGAGGCAAGTGGGATTAAGTGACTTGCCTAGGGTCACTCAGCTAGTAAGTGTCAAGGGTCTGAGGCAGGATTTGAACTCAGGTCCTCCTGAATCCAGGGCTGGTGCTCTATCCATTGTACCACCTAGCTGCCCCCTGTACAATTTATTGTTATTGCTAATGTGAGGGCCAAAATTGGATATACGGAGCATTAATCTCCCCTTTAAACTTTCCCTTTTATATATATATATACCTCCCGGGCCAATAAGAAAAGGAGCCTCTGAGCTTTAGTTCATAAAGGATCAGGTTTTATTGCTTGGGAATTAATTAGACTACAAAGGTGAAACCAATTAGGGAAACAAGGAAGTAGAAGTACAGATGGATCGTCTTAGCTCTAAGCTTAGCCTATAGAATTTAGGCTTAAACTCACCAATCCCGAACTGCCACCAGACTGAGAACCAGCACTCCCAACACAGTGCATGAAACACGCCACCACAAGCTGAGCACTGCCAGAGACTGCTCTTCAGGCTGAAAAGGTGCAACCTTTTGAATGCCCCGCCCACTGCAAGTTGACTCCCTTCCCGTGGAGTTTTCTTCCCACAAAAGGGGAGGTCCTTCAAAAGCTGCTTAGTAGCATTCGCAGTCTCAGGGTGGGCCAGGTATAGCCCCTCCCAAATGATTCAGCTAAAATTTTCGATATTAATCTTTACCACAAATAATTTTTAACCACACTAAGTCATTTAAATCCACTGTCTTTACTCTTTATACATACCTGAAAAAAAAAATCACACTTTGTGGAAACTCGAAAAAGTTGAAACTTGGTATCCTAATGCCTCTAATATAAACATGACAATGTGCTTACAATTGTGTTTGGTTTTAATTATCTTAAATAATTTTCTCTACTTTTATTTTTATTAGAGTTAATACCAAGGAAAGACCTCCTTACAGAAAACATACCTTATTGTGATACAACCACCCAGAAGACATGACTCTTCTAGGACAAATGCAAGTGTTTGCATATTAATTTTTAAATCATTTTAAGTAAAGTCACTGTAAAAATGTTGAGACCCTTCTTTATATCTACAAAGAGAAAGCAACAGACTTAGAATGAACAATCTTGAGTACATTTTACATTAGAAAGATATAGGTGGGAATCTAAATTGTGGTTGAGTACTTCTGAAGTATATTTGATCAGAACTTTCATTTTCATAGGAAATCAGGTCACGTTTTTGCTAAAGATAATTGTGATGTACTGGAAAATGGGACAGGCCACCACCATACAAGAGTCTGCTGGATACTGTCAGCCAGGTTACTATAATAGCACTGGGGGATGCTAAACAAATACATAGAAGAACTCGAGTTTCCATGTAAGGCTTTGGGGGACAAACTGATCATGTGGAGGTGAGTGAAAGACCCCTGTGTGAGTCACAGTTGTGGTGGTAAATCAAAGGTATCATATTATAGGAATGGGTATTATGGGTTCTTGCAAGTCAATATTTGTGGGGATTCTTTTGGTAGGCCTTGACAATAGCAGAACTTTTTGTGGCAGCAAATAACTAAAAAAATGGGTGAATGGAGAATGGCTAAATAAATGGTGGTACATAAATATGTCAAAATATAACTGTGCTATAACCCATGTATATACACAGTGTAAGTGGACACAGTCTTTATTATTTCTAGCTATAGGAAATATAAATGGCTACGAAATTCCCTTCTTAGCAAGAGGAAGAAATCCTAGTCTCTGGCCAAGCTAGTTGTAAGAAGATATCTAAATGGGAATATTGTTTTTACATTTATTAATAATGTTATATGTAATGCTTATATACTCTGAGGTTCCTTATCCCAAGTCCCACATTCACAGATGAGTCTCAGGTCAAGGGTTTATCTCCCCTTCAGGGTTTTAGTTACCCCTGAAGAGCAAGGGACATTTTCTAATAATATATTGCCTTGAAACTCTACCCCCCGCCTTTCCCCTAAGATTCAGTTGAAAATAATTTTAGTCAGCCAATTTTGAATAACTTGTATAAAGTACTATTTGCTGAAGTTGTAAATAAGAACAGTTGGTACAATTGTCCATGCAAAAGGCTGTGACACATTTACCCACAAGTACAGAGTCCAGGGGAAATAAACTCAAATTGAGAGCACATGTGGCAAAGGATTCTAGTTGTTAGAAGTCCTTTCCCCTCATTTGTGGTATACTTAAGAAATTCCCCTTAGTCATGATATAGATTTTTCTGCCATAGTCTAAAGTTTATGATTGATTCATTGATTGAGATCTATTCTCAGTGGTATAGCATAGTTTTTACTCTTGCATATAAATATTCCATGTGGATCCAGAAAATTGCCTCTGAACATAAGTAAGCCTGGAGGGAGCAATAGCCAAAGAAGAGAGTCTGTCCAAGGCCACACCTAAATATTGATTTATATCCAGGCTATGCAAGTCCAGAAAGGGCACAAAAAGACATAATCTTTAAAGAATTGTCCCCACCCACTCTCAGAGAAGGGAAGTACTCATTAGCCAGCTGTCCCCTACATCAACACCTGAGAGCAATACCTGTCTCCAACAGTAACACCTCACCCTCTCACCTCCACTCCCCTGGAGCATCCAGCCCACCCCTTCAAAGTGCCTCCCAATTTTCTCATCTTTTTACACTTTAAACTTTCCCCAATGTACTCTTCTATCTAATGACATAGGCCTCTTTGCTTTTCCTTAAATAAGACACTCCATCTCCCAACTTTCAGGCATTTTTGATGGCTGTCCCCCAAACACAGAATACATTCCCTCCTCATTTCTACCTCCTAGCTTTCCTTACTCCCTTCAAGTACCAGCTAAAATCTTCCCTTCTACAGGAAGCATTTCCTGATCCTTTTTTAAAAATTAATTTATGTTTGTTGATACTTTGTTTCTTACATCACCATATCCCAAGTATCCCTCCTTTTCCTCCTTCCAGAGAGTCATCCCATCTGACAAATAGTATTTTTTTAGAGAGGAGAAAAAAATCAGCACAACTGATCAGTACAATGAAAAAGTCTGAAAACATGTGCAATGTGTTAACACTTGTGGGGGCAGCTAGGTGGCACAGTGGATAAAGCACCAGCCCTGGATTTAGGAGGACCTGAGTTCAAATCCGGCCTCAGACACTTGGCACTTACTGTGTGACCCTGGGCAAGTCACTTAAGCCTCATTGTTGGGGCAGGGTGGGGGGGGGAGAACACATCTCCTACCCATAGCTGTGAGAGGTATATGATCTACTTCTCTTCTAATTTTTCTACAGTATGATCTTTAATATTAAAGACATAGCAATTTAGAATTTATTGTGGAATATAGTTGAAGATGTTGGTCTAAGCCTCATTTCTGCTAGACTTCTTTCCAGTTTTCCCAACAGTTTTATTTAATCAAATAAGGAGTTATTTTCATAGGTAATTTATATTTTCCACTTTATCAAATTCTGGGTTATTGAGTTCTGTTGTTTCTGAATCTCCCTTTCTATTCTATTTAATATATTTTATTTTTTTTTTGGGGGGGGGACAGAGCAATGAGGGTTAAGTGACTTGCCCAGGGTCACACAGCTATTAAGTGTCAAAGAGGGAATAACATACAAACTCAATTGGGTGGAGTAATCTATCCAACCCTGAAAGAAAGTAGGAGGGGAAGGGGATAAGGAGGGAGGGCGGAAAGAAGGGAGGGCACAGTGAGGAAGGGGCCAGTCAGAAGCAAAACACTTTTGAGGAGGGGTAGAGTAAAAGAAGATAGGAAATAGTAAATATCATGAGGAGGGAATAGGATGGAGGGAAACAGTTAATAGTAACTGTGAAAAAAATTTTGAAGCAGAGGCAAGAGTAATGTAAGGTAGTGATGATGACGGTGGTGATGATTGATTAACTGATGATTGGAGGAAGAGGAGGATTGATTGACGATGATGACAAAATGTATGGTACTTACTTTGCTGGGCTATTGTCAAGAAAATGTCAGGTATATGGTACTATATAAATGTTATTTATTACTGTTGCTACAATAATCAACTTCATGGGTCTGTTGTAAGGAAATCTCTCTTTACAGTACTATATAAATGTAGTTTACTATAAAAAAATGATGAGCAGGATCCTATCAGAAAGACCTGGAAGGACCTGCATGAGCTGATGCAAAGTTAAATGTACTGTATACAACATAGCAATATTGTGAGATGATCTACTATGAATGACTCCGTTATTTTCAGCAATGTAATGATCCAAGACAATTCTGAAGGTCTTATGAAAAATGCAATCCATTTACAGAGAGAAAACTGATGATATCTGAATACAGATTGAAGCACAATTTTTTTTGTTAGTTCTTTTATCTGAAGTTTTGTTTTTGTCTGTTTTCTTTCACAACCTGGCTAATGTGGAAATGTTTTGCATGACTGCTCACGTATAGCTTAAAATGAATTGTTTGAGTTCTTGGTGGGGGGAAGGAGGAAGAGAATTTGGAACACATTTTAAAAAATTGATGTCAAAATTTGTATTTTACATGTAATTTGGGAAAATAAAATTCTAAACCTAAAAAATTGGTTTTGCACGTAATTAGGGGAAGATATTATTTTAAAAATAAACAAATAAAAGAAAAATAGTCCCCTATGAATTTTCAAATGAAGTCTATCAAATATTTTTTTCCTATCTTAATGCAACTTCCCCAATCTTATGTAAATATTCTTTTCAACATTAATTTCTGTAAGATTTTTTTTTGGGTGAGGCAATTGGGGTTAAGTGACTTGCCTAAGGTCACACAGCTAGTAAGTGTCAAGTGTCTGAGGTCAGATTTGAACTCAGGTCCTCCTGACTCCAGGGCCAGTGTTCTATCTACTGTGCCACCTAGCTGGCCCCTGTAAGATTTTGAGTACCAAATTTTTCTCCCTCCTTTGGACAATTTTCCTTAATAATTTCTTGAAATGTGATGTTTATAATCCTTTTTTTTTTTAAACCATGACTTTTCAGGTAGTCCAGTAATTCATAGATTATCTATCCTTGTTCTATTTTATGAGTCGGTCGTTTTTTATCTATGAGACATTTTATATTGTTTTCTATTTTTTTCATGCTTTTGACTTTTATTATTTCTTGAAGTCTCACTAAATCATTAGCTTTCACTTGCCTAATTCTAATTTTATGGTGAATTATTTTCTTCAGTTAGCTTTTATACCTCTTTTTCCATTTAGCTTATGCTTTTTAAGGTATCCTGTCTTTTTTACTAGGTGGTGCAGTGGAGAGAACACTGGGCTTGGAATCAGGAAGACTCATCTTCATGAGTTCATATTTGGCCTCAGACACTTACTAGCTATGTGGCAGACTCTGTTTACCTTAGTTTCCTCATCTGTAAAATGAACTTGAGAAGGAAATGGAAAATCATTCCAGTATCTTTCCTAAGAAAACCCCAAATGGGGATCACAAAGAGTTGGACACCACTGAAAATGAGTAAAAACAATAGTTCTGCTTCTGAAGTACTTCTTTTCTTCATTGAATTTTGATGCCTCTTTTTACCATTAGGCCAATTTTGATTTTTTAAGGTATTATTTTCTTCAGTATTATTTTGTGCCTTTTACCAAGTCATTAATATTTTTTTCATAATTTTCTTGTATCACTCTCATTTCTTTTCCTTATATTTCCTCTACCTCATATTACTTTCTTTAACTCTTCCAGGATTCATGTTGGGCCTGGGTTTAACATTTTTCTTTGATGCTTTACTTATAGATGTTTACACATTGTCCTCTTCCAAGTTTATAGCTTGGTCTTCCCATCTATCATATAGTCAAGTTCTTTTTTGTACCTTGCTAATTTTTCCAGCCTATTTCTTAACTGTGAACTTTATGTTAAAATGTGGCTCTGCTCACCTGGGCATGGGAAGGCACTGTTATAAGCTTCAGGGTTTTTCATGCTCCTATTTTCAGAACTAGTTCTGGGGGTCTACAAGTTTTCATTGCTTGGAAAGTGGTGTGATCTTTGGAGAGGTGTAGTCATTGTTTTCTTGGTTTGTACTCTGGTGCTTAGCCAGGAAGGGCTCATATGCTTCTGCAGCCACAAGTGCTAGTGCTTTTCTTGCCTCTGGAACTGTGACCAGGTCCCTTGCTCAGTTGTGACTGACCACAAATGCTCTTTTCCACCCTGGAACTGTGGCCCAGAACTGCTCATGGGAAATCAGCACCAGTTGCACCCAGTGCCAGCAAAGACCGCCTATAATCTCTTTCTGACTGGTTGTCTGACCCCCTTACTGGTTCTGAGCTGAGAGATCCTAAACCTTCTGCTGCTGCCACCACTGCTGTCATGGCAGCCTCCAAGGCCCAGTACTGTTGTTGCTGCTGTGTACACCCAGGCCAGCTCCCACCTCAGTATTACAGACCTCTCCTGTTGACCTCCTAAGTTGTGTTAGGCTAGAAAAATGTCTCACCCTGACCCTATTTTGGCTCTGCCACTCCAGAATTTGATTTGAAAAGTTATTTTAAAGTTGTTTGAAGTGGAATGTTGAAAGAGTTCAGCTGAATTGCTGTCTGTACTCCACTGTCCTTTTCTTAACTTATATCAGGATGTATATCAATTAAAAAAAGAAAGGTGAAATGATGAATGAATACTTTTGGAAAATCCTTATTTATACCCAAGAAGGACTGAAAAATATTTTATTATAATTTATTATTATTCTAACACAAAAAATAATTATACTCTGCTTTAAACTATAAGCAGTGAATTTTGCTGGGTGAGACTGTAATTTCACATTGTAATTTGATTTGCTCTGAGAGTTTTGAGTTTAGATATAATTATTTGATCATTAAACCATTACTATTCAAGGGAAATGCAAAGAGCCACTCAGAGATTTTGTCCTGGAAAAAGCTGTTGGTGGATGTAAATGAATGGGAAAACTGAAATGGCAGCCTACAAAGATAATGGAAGGATCCCCTTAGCTCAGTTTCCCACTGTACTATTTCTTTTCTGAACAGAAAAGTTTCCCACCTGGAAAGGTCCCTGCCTCAAGCCTGTGGAACTCTGTTGCATGATTGGCTATTACTTCAAAAGGTATGTATGACTCTTACCTGAAATCAAACAGATTTCAGTCTGAACATTCTTAATTTGATATTTTTACAACCATGTCCCTTAGCCTCCTTTCGTAGTACATTTCTCTGACCATGGCAGGAGTACTTCCAAGATTTTATAAATGAATCATTGGTATAATCAGTTAGCTACTATATTGAAATGAAAGTATATAGGACCCTATTGTCTTTATTTTTATTGTTCTGTATTTCAGACCATTACTTGTTTCAACTTCGTAATCTAGGTGACTAGAAAAAAAAATCAGTTTTTAGAATTGCTATCTTGGGGGCAGCTAGGTGGCACAGTGGATAAAGCACCAGCCCTGGATTCAGGCAGACCTGAGTTCAAATCTGGCCTCAGATACTTTGACACTTACTAGCTGTGTGACCCTGGGCAAGTCACTTAACCCTCATTGCCCTCAAAAAAAATAAAAAAAATAAATGGGCATCTACTTAGGGGGCATCTAGGTGGCACAGTGGATAAAGCACTGGCCTTGAATTCAGGAGGACCTGAGTTCAAATCTGGCCTCAGACACTTAACATTTACTAGTTGTGTGACTCTGGGCAAGTCACTTAACCCCAATTGCCTCACCAAAAAGAAAGAAAGAAAGAAGGAAAGAAAGAATTGCTATCTCCTTGTGTTGCTCATTGCTACTGGTTTAATTAGTTAGATGTTCATGTATAAAATTATATCCATCTATACAGTATTACACCTTTCCCCCAATGAGGGGAGATGATTAAGATGTAAAAGCTTTAATTTTAATGGATTAATAAAATTCAGTTTGAGAAAAGCATTAAAATTAGAGTGTTTATATATGTGATTTGCCTTAGCATTGATATTAATTCATTGTCTGTGGTACCTTTCAGCAAAATGTTTTTCCCTGTTTATCTCAGTAATTAACTCTATATTTAACATTATCTTGTCTGACATCAATTTCTATCCTCTTCCTCTTTTATTTCAGCTGAAGCATAAGAAATTTTGCTCCAATCCCTTATTTTAACTCTGGATCTTTGTTTTAAGTGTGTTTCTTATAAACAACATATTGTTGGAGCCTACTTTGTAATCGATTCTGCTATACTCTTTTAAGAGTGAGTTCATCCCATTCACATTCAGTTATGATAGCTGTGTATTTACCTCCACACTATTCTTTTCCTTCTCTCATTTTCTGCCCCTTCTTTATAAAGAGTTAAGAGGGTGGTCAGAAAGGAGTACACTCAGCGTTAGTGCTCTACTTTTGTTGAGATTTGCTTTTGCTCCCCTTTCCCTCATTTCCCGCCACCCCCCACCCCCGCACAATCAGTTTTTATCCTATCCTTTTATACCACTCTTCAAGGTTTTGCTTATGACTAATCCCTTTCTTAATCCACCCTTTTTATTCGCTCCTCTCCTTTCCTTCCTGTTTTTCTGTTGAGTGGTTCTGCATCAAACTGTGTGTGTTTGTTCTTTCCTCTTTTAGTTTAGATGAGGTTCAAGTGTCTTCCACTCTCCACAAACCTTCCTTATTTGGATAGATTTCTACTTCCATACTTCAATTATGTGAAATAATTTTGGTCACCTTTCTTCTTCCTCTCCTTTCCCATCAGTTATTTCTTTCCCTTTCCTTTTAAAAGATCATTAAAAGAGAAGTTTTATTAGACTCCCTCTATAACCTCTGATATTAGGTTTCTGAAGGGACTTAAAAAAATCTTTTCCTATTAAAATGTAAACATTTCGTCCTTTCTCAATCCTAATAATTATCTACTCCTATTTACATTTTTTGTGGTTCCTTAACTCTTGGGTTTGCATTTCAAAGTTTCTGCTCACCTCTGGTCCTTAAGTTAGGAATGCTTAAAAGTCCTCAATTTCATTAAAAATCCCTTCTTCCCAGTTATGAGATTATAATTAATTTTTCTGAGTAAGTTTTTCTTGGTTGTAAGCCTGTATCTTTTGTAATATCGTATTTCAAGCCTTCCACTTCTTTTAGGTGATAGTTTAATCTTCTGTGCACTTAACTGTGTATAATTGAATTCTTTCATTCTTGTTACTTGCATTTTTTCTTTGAACTAGAAATTATGTATATTCTTTATAATATTGATAGGACCTTTCATCTTAGGTGTTTCAGGAGGAAGCCAACAGTTTTGTGAAAAATGCTTTATGTGACTATAGATTGTTTGAACTCAAAATATCATGCTAACCTCAGTAACTCTCTAGGAATACTGAAAATGGCTATAAGGAATTTTGGGTTCCTTCAGGTCCTGGATCCACCCAAGCTTGTATTTTGGCTTCACTCAAATTTAAATGTTTACATTTGCTGATATCCATCTTAATCGACCTTGCTTACAACTTCCCTTCTTGGCAAGATTGCTTGATATTGTGTATGTGTGATTTGTTTGGATATTCCTGTCAAAATCCTATATAATGTAAACCTTTAGGAATCAGGATGAGAGAAAGCCACACCTACTTTCTGGCTCACTCTCCTCTACCAAACCACCTAATAAATTTCTTTCTAAAATTATTTTGGGTTTTGGGGTTTGTTCTCACAAACGACAGTTTATTTTTTCTACTTTGCACTTAAATGTTAAGTGATATGGCCAGTTTCCTTTCCTTATTTTTTGAAATAGTTTGTCCAGGCACCTAGTTAGTACAATGATTTTTAAATTGTCTCTCTTTGATCTATTTTCCGGGTCATTTTTCTTACACGAAATACCTTGCTTTTTTCTATTTATTTTTCAGTCTTTTGACTTTGTTTTTTTTATTATTTATTGTTGTCTCATGGAATTGTTAATTTCTATTTTGTCCATTCTAAATTTTAGAGTCTTTTGCTTGAGTACTTCTTATGCCAAACTGCTAATTATCTTTCCAATTTTTTCCATAGCTTTCTCTTTTTTCTAGCACATTCATTTTATTTATAAAATCAGTTTAAACCTTGTTTTTTAACTCTTGCTTCATTTCTTCTAGGTATTCTCGCTGACCTCGTGACCAAACTGTTTGTTTGTTTTTCTTTGATACTTGTCTTATAAATATTTTGAGTAATTCTTTTCTGGGTTTGTGTCTTGATCTACCTTGTCACCACAATAGCTCTTCATGGTGGGATTATATTCTTTCTTTTCTTTGCTCAGTCTTCTAGCCTTAGTTCCTGATTTTCCATTTTGGTAGAGCCAGGCACTGTGCACTTCAGGAGCGAAAGTCTAGGCTGTTCTTTTTTCTTTTTCCCCTCTTGAGTCCTGTTGTTGCTTTCTCTTGGTTTTGATTATTGTGTTATTCAAGGACCCCAGGGACAGCTCAGGCTGTGGACTCACAAGTTTTCAATGAACTCTAAACTGTCTAATTCAGAAAGAAGTCTGATCGCTGCCCTCTTGGTCTGAGCTTTTCAAGTTCCTAATCTCTAAGTCTGAACAATACTACTATGACCTTGCCCCTGGTTGGAGTTCCAGTAGATTGGTCATACATGTATAAGGAAAACTAGTCAAAAGGAGTTTCGTGAAAACTAAGAGAGGAGTGGTCATAAGCCTGAAGCTGTGTACTGGGCAAGGAACAGAAACAGAAGTGAGAAGCAGTTGCATAGCTTTGACCCCAGGAGCAGAGGAAGGTCCCAGCCCAGCCTGAAACCTACAGCAGAATAAATGGGATAAGGAGCTCATTTCTGTTTTTAAATATCTAACCAGTCCTTAGTATCCTTAACTTTTTCTTTATTCAGGCCATGCCCATTAATTATGTACATCCCCCAAGTCTCTATTCTGGGTTCCCTTTTTTCCCCCTTATTTTGCTTCCTCCATCTCATCAGCTCTCAAAGATTGAACTATGCCAATGATTCTCACATCTATTTATCCAGTGCTAAGCTCTCTTCTGAACTCCATTCTCATATTTCCAACTGTCTATTGAATACCTTTTCTAGTTAAACCTTTATTACCTCACCCCTGGAATATTGAATATTTTATTGTTCTTCAGTCATTACAGTCATGTCCAACTCTTTGTGATCCCAATTGGGATTTTTGGGGGCAAGTATACTGAAGTGGTTTGCCATTTCCTTCTCCAGCCCATTTTATAGATGAGGAAACTGAGGCAAACAGGGTTGTGTCTTGGTCAGGGTCACACAGCTAGTAAATATCTGAGGCCATATATAAAATAATAGAAAAAGACGTATTTGTACAAAATATTTATAGCAGCTCTTTTTGTGGTGGCTAAGAATCAGAAATCAAAAGAATGCCCATCAGTTGGGGAATGGCTGAAGAAGCTGGAAAGGCATATATGAACTGATGCAAAATAGTGACAAGAACCAGGTTATACACAGTAACAGCAATATTATACAGTGAAGAACTGTGACTGTCTCAGCTATTCTCAGCAATACAATGATCCAAGACAATTACAAAGGACTAATCCACCTCCAGAGAAAGAACTGATATTGTTTGAATACAGACTGAAGCATGGTATTTTCACTTTCTTTTTCTTTTACTCCAGTCTTCTTGTACAAAATGACTAATATGGAAATACTTTACATGATTGCATATGTATAACCTCTGATTACTTACCTTCTAAGGAAGAGGGAAGGGGAGAAACAGAGGGATAGAATTTGGAACTCAAAACTTAAAAAAAGTTTAAAATTGTTTTAATATGTAATAGTGGATAAATGAAATATATTAAATTAAATTTTTAAAGAAAGATTGCTGGTTGGTCTCCCTAACCCCAATCTCTCCCCACCTAAGTCCATCCTCCATTCATTTTTCAAAGTGATCTTCCTAAAATACAGGCCTGACTGTGCCATCTTCCTATTCAATAAACTCCCTATTACCTCCAGGTAATAGGGCTTTATCCTTCACAATTTGGACCCTTCCTACCTTTCCAATCTTCTTACACCTTACTCTCTTCCAAGTATTCTGTGACACAATGGCACTGGACTCCTTGCTGTTTCTACCTCCAGACACTCCATTTCCCAACTCCACGAATTTTCTCTGGCTTTTCCCTAAGCCTGGAATTCTCTTCCTGCCCACTTCCATCACCTGGGTTCCCAGGCTACTTTCAAGACTCTTTTTCTTTTTCTTTTTAAAGACTCTTTTTCAAGAAGCCTTCTTGCTCCTTTCCCTCTGAGATATTCAATTTATCGTCTGTGCATAGTCGTTTGCATACTGTCTATCAGATTGTGAGCTCCTAGAGGCCAGGGACTGTTTTTGCTTTTCTGTCTCCAGCATTAGCCCAGTTCCAGTCAGTTAGTAGGTGCTTCCTAGAAGCTTGTTGACTTAACATCATGTATGGATGTCCTCCATTAAATGTAAACTTGGGGTGGGGGGAGGAAACTGTTTCATTTTTGTCTTTTAATCCTTTGCAACTTGCATAGTCTGGAACACAGTAGTCATTAAATACTAGCTGAATGACTGATCTGTGAAATGAGAGAGTTGAAGGAAGCAACAAGTATAAATGAAAGCAGCACTAGAATTAGTCAGTAGACCCAGGCACGACTGGCTTAGGCCACATGTCTGGCCTTTTGACTCCTCTAATGTGATCAAGTTTAAAGGAAACCTTAAAAGGTGACCTTTAGAAAGGGAGGTGGCCAGCTTGCACCGCAGGTCCCAAGTCTGAGCTCTAACTCGCTCTGAGCTGCTGAGTTGTGAAAATCCTCCCCCTCCACCCTGCAAGCCTGCTTCTTGCTCTTAGACTGAGCGCCAGAGGGTGCACTAGGGCCCGGCCGGCCTTTCCGCTTTCCTCTCCCAGGAGTGGTCAGGAGTGTGGCGGCTGTTTGAAAGTGCGGCAGCAGCAGCAGAAGAAGCGGAGGGCGGCCGCGAACCGTCTGCACGGATGCTTCGGTAGCAGCAGCCCGGGCTAGCAAGGGCCAGCACCTCCTTTCCTGCCTTTGCCCCTTCCAAGAATCCCACCTGGCCAGTGAACCGACAGGCCCAGGCCCGGAGCGGAAAAGGAGCAGCCCCGGCAGCCTCCCAACAAGCAGAGTCGGGGGCTCTTCGTTACTTCCCTCTAAGCCGATACACTGAGTCGCCATCTTCACCTCCTTTCCAACTTGCCTCGTTAAAGTCCCTTCCCCCTCCCCCTTTTACGGATTTCCCTTTCCCCATTTGCGATCTTCCCTCAGTTCCAGCATTTTAGCAAACCTCCCTCACAGCAGGAAGGTGCAAGGGGGTGGGAGTGAGGAGGAGAGTCGGGAGAGGGACATTGCAGCACTTGCCGAGCCATCGTTAGCATAGCACACTCTGTAGGGAGGCGGCGAAAGCCTGGGAGGGACTCGGCAGCTCCGCCCGGGCAAGCAGGAGTCCGCGGTGGCGGAGTGAGGGCGAAGGTGCAGGAGGTGACCGGCGGGGGTGGGGGTACGGTGTGTGTGTGTGGAGCGGGGCGCAGCAGCAGCAGCATTATTCCGGGTTCCTCCTTCTGGGGGAGAGATAATCTATTATCACCATTCTCTCTCAGAGCCCTAGGGAGGGGACTGCGGAAGGGAGGAGACTAGGAAGGGGGTGGGGGGGAATTCGGAGAGAGGGGGCAGTGCTGAGAGCACAGGAGAAACACCAGAAGAGAAGCAGCAGCAGCAGCCGCTAACCGGGGGAGAAAGGGAAGAAAAGAGCAGATCAGACAAAGGAGAATAGCAGCGAACAAACTGGTGAGTGGATGAAGGGAACGCGGCGGCAGGGAGAGGGGGAGAGAAGGGATCTCACGTCCTAGCGGTCTGTGGATCGGACCCATCTACTCCCACATTTCCACCTCCGCTCCTCTTAGTTTCACAATTCGCTCTGCCCTCTTCACCACCTCCCCCCCTTTTTTACGAGTTAGTTGGGAGAGGTCACTTCCCAGAAAGCCTTAGCCTCTAGCCCTAGTTCCTGCTGCAGTAGCAACTCGTCCCTGGGCTGTTAGCACATCCCCAGCTGCAAGCAGACATAGCAACAGGGGGACTGAAAGGGAGCTGGGCTGGTTACCTCTTCCTCCAGCTCCACCCCCCCACCCCCCCAAAAAAGACAAAAACAGACAAACCACCACCAACGACGAAACCAAGTCCAAATTAGGATTCTTGTTATTGCTTCCTGTCTAATGCTGAGACTCTTCACCTCTAACAAACACCATGACGGTCCAGACTAGAGCACTGATAGAGAGACGAGACTGCAGCTCCATTTTCATTTCTGGGCACATTTTTCTATTCATTTTAGAGGTTGATTTCTTTCCTCTGGCTCTCTGGCTTTTACTTTAAATGCTTAGTTTAATGCTTCTATGCAGAACTAGAGGTGATTCAAACTGACATATGACATTGAGTGAAAAATCAAGACAAAAATTCCCTAACTTTTTAGACGTTTGAAAGTCAGTTTCACTAGCAATGTAAGTGTGGAATCAGACTAATCCGATTTCTCATTCCTGTACATTAAAGAGCGTGTCTTGAGTCCTGCAAACTGAAATTAGCAGAAGGGCATCTGTTTTTAGATTTTGTTATTGTGGGAGGGATAATGGTGGCTTGTGTGGGAATTGGATGTAGGCTGAGAATCAGAGGCTACCTCAGTCTTCCTCAGATATCCAGAACCTTGATGGAATTAATATTTGAACAGCTGGGTTATTTCTCATAGTTACTCAACAGCAGGCTTTTTAATTTTCTCATCGGAAGCACAAATGGCTTCTTGTTCCTTCCTCGCCCCCCCCCCCCCCATCTGCAGTGTATAGAAAAACATTTAAAAATTACTCACGAGTTGCAGTGGGTGAAGCATTGTGATGACGAGACAGTTATCATTTTATAGCAGTTAAAAGTAAATGTTTTGTAAAGGCGTCTACACTATTGGCAACTTTTTTTTATTGTAGCTGATTAGAAATGAGATCAGTACACTCTGTGAAGGAGCATAAACTCTAACAGGTTGTCTAATAAAAGTGCCTACTGAGTTCAAGGACAAACGGATGCTTCTTTAGGTATGCTTTGCTGGTATTGGGTGTGGTGACTACGCTATAAGGTAGCAGTGGTAGCTGAAAAGAAACTAGAGTGCTGACTTCACATGTATGAAACATTCTGTTTTATTTTTAGTTGTTACTTTAATAAGCATTTATCTTGGGGAAGTGTTAAGGGCGACAGAATTTATAAGTGAAACTCAAATGTTCACCATCAAGCCTTGTATATATGAAGGCAAAGAGGCAAAACCCAAATCTATCTGAATTAAAATGAAATAGTGCATAAACCTCCCCCCCCAACACTCTCTCTCTCTCTCTCTCTCTCTCTCTCTCTCTCTCTCCTGCTTCCTCTCCCTCCCCCATCATGGGCCAGGGAAGACTTATTTGGTGTCAAATATATGAATGTTTGGTGTTGCACCCAGCATGAATGAAGAATGAAGGCAAATAGGTAACACCTTAATTGCTGAATTTTAAGATGTAAATCCCTGCCTTAGATCAAGTCTAGGCGAGTCAGCAAGTATTTAAGTATGTTGGGCTTCCTGCTAAGTCTTGGTCATACAAAGAAAAGCAAAAAATAGTTCCTGCCCTCAACGAGCTCAAGTTCTGAGGCAGATAACCTGAAAAGACTGTATAAGAACAAGACACATACAGGGCAAAGTGTAGTTAATCGCCAAGGGAAAACGCTAGTAATGGAAAGGCTTGGGAAAGGCCTCTTGAAAAAGGTTGGATTTGAGCTGAGACTCCAAGGATGCCTGGGAAGACAGTAGGCAGAAGGTGAGAAGGAAGAGCATCCTAGGCATAGGGAACAGCCAGTGAGAAATGCATGGAGTCAAGAGATGGAGTATCAAGAGTTGGAACGTTATGTGTGAGGAACTTCCAGGAAGGCAGTATTGCTGGATATGTGGATGTGAGTCAAATGCCACAGTAATATCTAGTGTTTCTTAAACAATTACTTTCCCCTCTCTAATAGAATGCACTTGAGATTAAAGAAAAGATATTTAATTTCTGATCTTTGAAAGTGAGAAATAACTACCAGTAAATATAATATTTATTTTGCTGTGACAAACATCAGTAGTATTAGAAATAAGATACTTCCTTTCTTTATGAAGCAAAAGTTAAGGTGAGTATAAAGATGTTAAGATTATCTTAATTAAGATTAAGCTGTTGTCTAAAATTAATGTTATATGAACAAACTATATACCCTTTTATTCCTTTTGTTCTCTCTCTTTTTTTGGGGGGGGGTCAATGAGGGTTAATTGATTTGCCCAGGGTCACACAGCTAGTAAGCATCAAGTGTCTGAAGCTAAATTTGAACTCAGGTCCTCCTGAACCTAGGGCTGGTGCTTTATCACTACGACACCCAGCTGCCCCCTCCCTATATGTGGTTCTCATATGCTAAAATTCCTTGAGCTTTATCCAAATGGGGAGAGATTCTAGACTTACAATTGGTGGGAATAATACAGTGGTTTAAGGTTTACATGTGATTTTATTTGATCCTTACCACAACTCTGTGTGGTAGGTGCTATTATTATCTCCATTTTACAAGATGAGGAAACTGAAGTTGAACAGTAAGTGACTGAGGCAGTATTGGAACTCTGGTATTCTCAACTCCAAGTCCATCACACTGTACTGCATCACCTAGATAACTCCAAAGAAGGGATAAGAAACATACTTTGAGATCTTTTATTCTAGTCCCCAGACTTTACTGATAAGAAAACTGAGGCCCAGAGAATTTTATGACTTTCCTAAGGTCACACAGCTAGGAGGTGGCAGAGCTTGGAGAAGAGTCCAGTTCTCCTAATTTATAGTGTTGGTTGGTATATGTGTGTGTGTATATTCTACATATATGATAAAATCTGTGTGGTACAGACTATATATACATAGAGAGAAGTGATAGAATGACTCGATTTGGAGTTAGAGGATATAGGTTCAAGTTCTGGCTGTACTATCTTGGTTAAGTGGCAATGGTGAAGAGAATAAGCATAACATCTACTATGTGCCTGGCACTGTGATCATTGCTTTTATAAATATTATCTTTGGGGCAGCTAGGTGGTACAGTGGTTAGAGCACCAGCCCTGGAATCAGGAGGACCTGAGTTCAAATCCGGCCTCAGACACTTAACATTTACTAGCTGTGTGACCCTGGGCAAGTCACTTAACCCCAATTGTCTCACCACCACGGCCCCCCCAAAAAAGTCACTATAAATATTATCTTGTTTGATCATTCAAGTTCCTTAGGCCTCAGTTTCTTCTTGTGTGAAATGGTGATAATAATAGCACCTACCATACAAAGTTGTAGTGAGGATCAAAAGAGACAACATGTAAACATTAAACTAATATATTATTCCCACCAATTCAAAGCCTAGAATCTCTCCCCATTTAGGTAAGTATTAAGTTTATCAGGAGTTTTAACATACCTGAACCATATATCCCTTATAGCTCAAAGTTTACAATCCTTCCCTGTGGGTCCTTTCGGCTCCAAGTTTGTGATGCTTGGGTGTCTAAATCCTATGATCTTAAAATTACAGATTTATGTTACACTTTAAAGTATACTTGGATGATTTATATGTGAATAAGTTACATGGACTCAAGCATATGCAGACATTTTCTGTGGCCTTTTTTTTTGGGGGGGGGGGTCCTGCCTGTGATTTCATCTGTTTAGGCAACACTGGTGGGGGAACTTCTTTTTCACTCTTGCTGACAGGTAGCTTTTCTGTAATTTAAATCTTAGAGAGTTGCTTGGGGAACAGAGTGTTTAAGTGACTTATCCAGTTGAATGTGTCAGAGGCAATATGTGAATCCAGGCCTTCCTCACTGTAAGACTGGGTCCACCTCATCCCACTATCCCTTGTTTTAATATTTCCATTTGTCAATTTAAAAATATTTCGTTATGTTTTTAATGAGGAAGAGGGATAATAACTGTAGTATTCTTAGTTTTCCTTTGAGAAAAAAGTGAGAAGCTATTTAATACATTATGTTTACTCCAGAACTTCATGTTTCTGGCCTTGTTTCTGATTTTGCAAAAACAGTAGCATTTTCTGTTTACAAAAAGTTCCTCCAAAAGAAACGGTGGATTCCTTTGCTCTATTTGCCCAATATGGAGTACCTTTTCAAGGAATTATAATTCTAACTTTTCATCTGTCTACTACAAATTAATTTTGAATAGTGCTGAAAATCTAAGGGTCATTAGAGATATTTTACTATCTCTATCCAGACCTTGTTGCCAATTGTATAAGTAAAAGTGTTTAAAATAAATGTGGAAGAGATTTGTGTCATTGCATTGAGTGATCCAATGCAAACAGACTATATTTTCTGTTTTATTGTGCTATATTATGTAAATTCTTTATTTATTAGTTGGTATTGTTTAGTAACCTGAGGATGTCATATCAATTCTATACCTCTGTCCTTTCAATCATGTTCAGAAAGTCAAATTGATATGCCATTACTGATCATAAAAGTCCTATCAATTAGTAGAATTCTTTTTTTACGCTTTCAATTTTTATATGGATATACTCTTTATACCTAATTTTTAAAAAATCAGTGCATTTCATACATTGCTAAGAACATTGTATATATTTTAACAACTTGCAAGTGACAGGATTCTTTACTGATATTGTGCATCCGTACTTTTGTCAAAGAATACTGTATTTACACACACACATACAACAAACACAAAAACCTTGATTCTTAATTCTGTCATAGAGTTGTGACTCTCAGCAAACCATTTAATGTTCTTTGTGCCCTGGTTTCCTCTTCTGTAAAATGAGAAATTAAATTTCAGGAAGGTTACTTCCTGTTTTAAATTCTCTGATCTTCTAACCTTTGATTGGTCATAAGATCAGTAGGATTATAGAATCATAGAACTGAAACTGGAAGGAACCATAGTAGTTATGTAGTCAGACTTCCTCATCTTGTAGAGGAAGAAATGGACGCCGTTAAAGATGAAGTGACTTGCCCAAGCTCACACAAGTAGTAGACTATAGGGCTGGGATTTAAACTCAGGCGCCATGTTTCCAAGCTAGCACTCTTCCCACAGCAGCAAACCTCTAACCAATTTAGACATATTTTGTAGAGAGCTCAGAAAAGCAGGGCACACGTAAGTATTGATTTCATAAATCCTTCCTGGTGGCATAGTGATATGGTGATAGTGATCACTAGCATGGTGTAAAGAGTGCTGAAGTAGAAACTGGTGAAAAGAGATTCCAGGAACTTGTCTGCAAGCGTACTCCCACCCCTTACCTCTAGCCAGTTTCAGTGAGGAGACACTGAGGATTTCATAGCCCAAGTCCAGAGCTTCTGCATCAAAGAAATACTTTAAGCAGTCAGAAAGAGTTCAAATATTGAAGAACCAACGATTAGGACATCATAAAACTAAGCTGTAAGTCTTTATAGGAGAGAAAATCTTCTGAGACAATATTCTAAAAGACAAAAGATAAAAGTTTACAACCAAGAATAATTTATCCTGCAAAAAATTAGTATAAACCTATGGGGAACTCCTAAAGTCATTTTCTATAGCTGGAAGGGACCTTAGAGGCCACTTCATCTAATCACTTCATTTTGTAGTTGAAGAAACTTGAGACCAAGAGAAATTAAATGACTTGTTCAGGGTCATATAAATAGCAAGTGACAGAGCCAGAATTTGATCCCAGGCCCTTTATCTACAAAACCCTTGGCACTGTGCCATCTTACCACTTAAAGAAGTTATCCACATAAAAATGGATCTTTAATAGAATTAGAAGACTTTTAAATATTAGTGCTCAAAAGACTGGGATTGAATAGAAACTTTAAAATTTGAGAATAGAAGTTAAAACTAGAAAGGCAGTGAGCTCTCAAACTCACGACACAATCACTCCAAAAAACATCGAAATAATGTCATAGGACAGTGCCTGGAGCAGCAAAACCCACAGAAGAATGTGCTGAAATCATCTTCTAATCAAGAATGGCTTGGAAGGTCAGAAGGAGGGAGCTGCTGTGCTGAGACAGGAGTAGAGCCCAACCCCACAGTCACCCTGACACAGATCCAGTCCCAGGAAGGCCTCACCAGAGAAGGAGACCCCCCAGAGCCTCTGAATCAGCTGAAGTGCCAGTGTCGTCTGGAACTAAGCTCACAGTCTGGTGAGAGGGCTGAGCCCTTGGCAGGGGGGAAAATACAGGGGTCTATGCTGGTGCTGAGGCAGAACTTGGGTTTTTCACCCCTGCTGGGAACCAGGAGGTAGGCTTGAGTAGCAGTGGCCCAGGTGGGGGAGGGGCAAGGCTCATCAGAGCTGACAACCACAACAGACAAAGCTGGTTGATTAGCAAGTTGGTCTGGAGTCATCTACGGGTCAGGGAACAGGCCAGGCGAGTGAAGAACCTGATCCTCCTTAAATCATACCACCTGGGACTTCTGAAGCTTGGGATACTGCAGCTTAGAAACAGTGCCCCATTTTAAGGAGCTAAAAGTCAAGTAAAAGAAAGGCAAGATGAGCAGAAGGAGAAAGGCAAGGACCATAGAAAATTTGTTCAGTGACAAGGAAGATCGAGGGGCACCCTCAGAGGAAGATGTTAACGTCAGGGTCCCTATAGCTAAAGCTTCCAAGAAAAATATGAATTGGTCTCAGGCCATAGAGGTGCTCAAAAAGGACTTTGAAGATAAAGTTAGAGAGGTACAAATTCTTGGAAGATGATGTCTAAGCTCTTTCCTTGATCATGGTTTTCAGACAGACCAACAATTTTCAAATTATCTCTCCTGGACCTATTTTCCAGGTCAGCAGTTTTTCCAAGAAGATATTTGACACTGCCCTCTATTTTTTTTATTCATTTGGATTTGCTTTATTGTGTCTTGGTTTCTCATAAAATCACTAGCTTCCATTTGTTCAATCCTAATTCTTAGGCAATTATTTTCATCGGAGAGCTTTTGTACCTCCTTTTCTATTTGGCCAATTTGACTTTTCAAGCTGTTGACTTTTATACTGTGGAGCCTGAGTCAGGATAGCACAAGATCTAGCAGCTTCTACATTAAAAGACCAGAGGGTATGGAATATGATATTCCAGAGGGCAAAGGAAATGTGATTACAGCCAAGAATCACCTACCCAGCAAAACTGATCGTAATCTTTCAGAGGAAAAATGGGACTTTAATGAAAAAGAGGACTTTCAGGTATTCATGATGAAAAGACCTGAACTGAATGGCAAATTTGACTTTCAAATACAAGATCCTAGAGAACCATAAAAAATTGGAGTTGGGGGTATACCTGGGGTTGTGCAGTGGGTGACTGTCTTGTGTCTGAGGCCGGGTTTTGGCTGGGATCACCCTGGGTCCAGGGTGGATGCTTTGTCTGCTGTGTCACCTAGCTGCCCCATGAGACATCTTTAGGGTTAAATTGAGGGGTGAGGGAAATGCACTGGGGGAGGGGGAAAGGCATGGGGTGAAATCCTACATGAAAGAAACAGGAAAGGGCTTATGGAGTGGGGGAAGAGATGGGGGAGAAGCATGGCAGTAAATGAGCTTAACACTCATCAGAATTGGCTCAAAGACCTCAATCTCATCAAAATTGGCTCAAGCAGGGAATAACATACATACACAATTGGGTGGAGTAATCTCTCTAACCCCGCTGGAAAATAGGAGGGGAAGGGGATAAAGAGAGAGGCAAAAGAAGGGAGGGCAGATTAGGGGAGGGGACAGCCAGAAGCAAATCCCTTTTGAAGAGGGATAGGATGAAGGAAGATGGATAATAGAATAAATATCATGGGGAAGGGAATAGGATGGAAGGGAAACAGTTAACAATAGTAATCATGAAAAAGAGAAATGGGGGAAAATTGTACAAAAAATATAGCAACTCTGTGGTGGCTAACAATTGAGAATCAAGGAAATGTCCATCAATTGAGGAATAACTGAAGAAGTTGTGTGGTATATTATTGTAGTGGAATGGTATTGTGCTATAGGAAATGACAAACAGTATGATCCCACCTGGAAAGACTCATATGAACTGATGTATAGTGAAGTGAGCAGAACTGGGAGGACATTGTGCATAGTTATAGCAGAATTGTTCTGTGAGCAATTGTGAATGACTTAACTACTCTCAGCAATTCAATGATCCAAGACTATCCCAAAGGACTAATGATGAAGCATACTATCCAACTCCATAGAAAGAACTGATAAAAAGAGCACTTGTGGATTGTACATATATAACCTGGTTGTAGAGGGGGAATGAAAGGGAGGGAGGGAGAAAAATTTGGAACTCTAAATCTTATGAAAATGAATGTTGAGAACTACCCTTGGGCAGCTAGGTGGTGCAGTGGATAGAGCACCGGCCCTGGATTCAGGAGGACCTGAGTTCAAATCTAGCCTCAGACCTTGACACTGGGCAAGTCACTTAACCCTAATTGCCTCACCAAAAAAAGAAAGAAAGAAAGAAAGAAAGAAAGAAAGAAAGAAAGAAAACTACCCTTACATGTAACTGGGAAAAAACAAATGTTTGTTGCAAAAAGAAAAAAAAAGAAGTTAAAACTAGAAAGTAAAATTCATATGAGCCATTGGAAAAGGCTAAATGGTAAATGATTATAGTCAATGGGGGTGGAGGGAGAGACAAGTATCCCTTCAGAGTCTCATTTTCTCCAAAGGTCACAGATGGAATTAAGTAGCATACTAAAATAGGAACTGGATGTGATTTAGTTTTGTTTTGTTGGCTTTGAGAGAGGAAAGGAAAAAAGGAGGAGAAAAAGGATATATTAAAGGAGAGGTGGGAAAGAAGGGGGCGGAACTTACTATTTCACATAATTGAAGTGTACCAGAAGAGTATACAAACATGGAAGAAGGCACCACCATCCTTCTAGTCTTCCAGTTTTATAACCTTAGTATTATCCTGGACTCTCTACTCTCTCTCATCTCACATAGCTATGTAGTCATAAATCTTGTGGATTCTGATTTCAAAATATCTCTCTTAGTTCATCCTTTCTTTCTACTCACATAGCCACCACTTTAATGTAAGCCTTAGGGTATTGGAAAAACCTTTTAATTGGTCTCTCCACTTCATGTTTTCCCTAGCCAGCTCTATTTTACACCCTCTTCAAAAATATAAGCTCCTTCAGAACAGATCTGACCCTATTCTAGTATCTAATAAAAGATCTTTTCAGTAGATTTTAAAGCCCCAGCCCATTTTCCACCTCCACCCCACCCATCGATAATGCGCCCCAATCATACAGTGAAAATGGCCCCCTGTCATCTCCTTAAAAACAACCCTGCATACTGTATCTTTTCACTTCTCTCCTTGCTTTCACCTCACCTTTATTTATGATGTGCCTTATTTTACATGAAACATTTTCTGATCCTCTAACTTCTAGTACTCTCTCTCCCAAACTATTTTCTAGTTAAATACTTATATTTATTTACTTTATTATTATTATTCAATATATACTTATATACTTGTTTCCCCATTAGAATTTTAAGGCCATGTGAATGTTTTTTTTTCCTTTAGTTATATTTATATCCCTAGT
Organism: Dromiciops gliroides; assembly: GCF_019393635.1. Lineage (NCBI taxonomy): Eukaryota > Metazoa > Chordata > Mammalia > Microbiotheria > Microbiotheriidae > Dromiciops > Dromiciops gliroides. The sequence goes on from NC_057861.1 coordinate 480,661,652, forward strand.
TTGTAGCATAGTTCTTAGTACATAGTAGAGACTTAATAAATTCCTGTTGATTTAATGATTGAATTATAATAATGACTATAAATGGGATGAACTTACCCATAAAATGGAAGAAGATAGAAAAATGTATTAGAAAGCAGACCCCCAACCATGTGTTCTTTCCATAAAACACACATTTATACAGTTAAAAATGAGATGAAGGTAAATATATTATGCTTCAGGTAAACTTAAAAAGTAGGGGCATTTTTTATGATCTTAGTCAGTATAACAATAAAAGCAGATAGAGTAAGAGATAGAGAAACTACATTATGCTTAAAGGCATCATAAGTAATGAAATAGTATCATTAAAGATATGAAGGAGAGTAGAATTTCAATATTTAAAGGATAAAATATTTGAAATTAAAGGGAGAAATAGCAAATTTCTAATAGTTAGGGACCTTAATGTATCCTTTTCAGATCTAGGCAAATCTAGTGAAAAAATAGACAAGAAAGAAGATAAGCTCCTGAACAGGATTTTTGAAAAGTTAGATGTGATAAATCTTTGGCAGTTACCAAATGGAAATGAAAAAGATAGACATGTTTCTCAGCTATTCATGGCACCTCTAAAAAATTCTTCTGTTGTAGGGTATAACATATGTTGAAAAGCAGAAACATGAAACACATCCTTTACTGACCACAACATAACAAAAATATAATAAAGCAGCTGGTTGACATAGTGCATTGGGCCCTAGTCTGAGTTAAAATTCTGGTCCACTTTCTAGTTGGGTGGTCTTTTGTAAGTTATTTAATTTCTTTCAGCTCCAGTTTTCTTATCTATAAAATAAAGGGGTTGGACGTCTTTAAGTTACCTTCTAGTTCCAAATTTATGATAATCAGTAAAAGACCTAGACTTAGAGACTAAATTATTTAATCCTAAAAATGAATAGGTCAAAGATAAAATCACCAAAAATAATTATTTTATTAAAGAAAATGATGAGACAATATATTAATAATAACAGCATTTATGTAGTTCTTTTTAAGGTTTGTAAAGTATTTAAATTATTCTCACAATCACCCTGTGAGTTAAGAGCTATTATAATCCTCAGTTTCCAAATAAGGAAACTGAAACAGAGAGGTTAAGTGACTTGCTCATTGTCACAAGCTAGTGTGACATATGCTTATGTGAAACAGTATTTGAACTAAGGTCTTTCTGACCCCAAATCCTGTTTTTCTAACCATTGTGCCACCTAGCTGCCTTTAAAAAAACTTTTTTTGGATGCAGCCAAAACAGTTCTTAGGGGAAAATTTTAATCAACAAAAAAGTCTCAGGCAACTTTTTTTGTTTTAAAAGGCCAGCAATATATCAATTATACACATAAAGTCATGTAAGACATAATTCCAGATTAGCCATGTTGCAATAACAACAACAACAACATATTACATACACCAAAAAAGTAAGAAAAGTAAAGAAAGTGAAAAAACATGCTTCAGTCTGTACTCAGTTCATCAGTTCTTTCTCTCTGGAGATGAGTAGCATTTTTCATCATGAGTCCTTTGGAATTGTTTTCAATCGTTGTCTTGAATCATTGTCTTGATCAGAGTAGCTAAGTCTTTCATAGTTGATCATTGTTATAGTATTGTTCTTACTGTGTACAATGATCTGTTTTTGGCTCACTTCACTTTGCATCAGTTCATATAACTCTTCCTGGGCTTTTTTGAAACCATCCTGTTCATCATTTCTTATAACACAATAGTATTCCATCACAATCATATACCATAACTTATTTAGCCATAGCCCCACTGATAGGTATCTCCTCAATTTCTAGTTCTTTGCTACCACAAAAAGAGCTGCCATAAATATTTTTGTACAAACAGGTCCTTTTCCCTTTCCCAAGCAAGTTTCTAATACCTAATGGCCATGGTTGATATGTGTCATAGACAGGACTTGAATCCAAGTCTTTCTGACTCCAGCCCTTCATCATTATCACTGGTATGAGACTCTCCAGTGTAAGAAAAATTTCATAATAATCTGTAAGAGGATAGGGAACTAATGCTAAAGCACTTGAGAAACCCTCCAGGAAAACAAAGCACATGGATCAGCACAAGAATGAGTGCTGACTTGAAAGGCAAACCGTTACTAAAGTTGCTGAGCCAATGAACAATTAAAAACCATTGTATTTTTGTAACATGTTCCCTAAGGTGGATAAGGAAGACTATTATGAAACACATTAATATGCTTGAATTTAAACCAAAGCACAGTTGAAATAGCACTGGGTTTATAGGCATTGAGACTGCTTTAAAATCTTGCGCCCACCACTTACTGCCCATGTTACCTTAGGCCTCAATTTCTTCCTTTGCAGAATAAGGAAATTGTACTAAGGTCCTTCTACCTCAGTTTGGGATCAAACCTAAATACTAATTTATATTTTAAAAATTGAATACTAGGGCAGCTAGGTGGGGCAATGGATAAAGCACTGGCCCTGGATTCAGGAGGACCTGAGTTCAAATCCAGCCTCAGACACTTGACATGTACTAGCTGTGTGACCCTGGGCAAGTCACTTAACCCCAGTTAACCTGCAAAAAAAAAAAGCCATTAAAAGAAATTGAATAATGAATTACATTACAACATTATCAATCCAAACCCCTTGCTTTTTGGGGTTTAGCAGGGTTTAGCAGTAACCTGTATTATTTGTTTCTTGCCCAAGCTGGTATGGAAGATTTCCTCCTACCTCTGTCCTTCTATGGTACCTTAGAACTGCTTCTCCCAACATGGTTTCATGGATCAGAAATCATATTAGATTACCTCAGAGATCTAATACCCTCTCCCAAAATAAAACAGGTCCTACAAGCTTGGATATCATCAGGTAGAAATTTAATAAAATTAATTTTTCTTTTGCATGATCGGTATTATGAAATATAACTAGCTAAAGTCAGAACTATTGAATATTAACTCAATGTATCTACATCATTGGGATTTACATTATATAGGATTTGGGGAATTAAAAATTCTTAACTACTTTCAGAGCATAACTCAAGTGCTAACTCCTTTAAAGGGTCTTTCTTGACTTCCCCAGTTGTTAGTGCCTTATCTATCTCTTGTGCCACTGCTTTGTACTGATTTTATATATATGATGCATTTGTTTTTCATTGAATAGGTTGTATCCTCTCAGTAAAACCGTAAGTGTCTTGAAAATTGGTTTTGTCTTACATTTCTTTTTATATTCTTTGCTCTGGGTTCGGTGTTGTAGCGACTGAAACAACTGAACAACTATATTGCGTTTGGGATAGTCTGGTGGCATAGTAAAATAGAGTGCTGGGCCTGCCTCAGGAAAACTCTTCCTTCTGATTTCAAATTGGCCTCAGACACTGTGTGACTCTGAGCAAGTCACTTAACCCTGTTTGCCTCAGGTTCTTCATCTGTAAAATGAGCTGGAGGAGGAAATGGCAGATAACTGTAGTATCTTTTCCAAGAAAACCCCATAAGAGTACACGAAAAGTCAGATACAACTAAAAAATGATTAAATAGCAACAGGCACATAATAAAAAGCTTGTTAATTGGTTGAAAAATCATAATAGGATAAAATATAGAATTGATTATAGGAGATAACAGTCTCTTCATTGGTCTTCTCATTTCAAATCCCTTCCCCACTTCAGTATATCTCTTCTTTTCTTTTCTTTTCTTTTCTTTTTTTTTTGGCAGGGCAATGAGGGTTAAGTGACTTGCCCAGGGTCACACAGCTAGTAAGTGTCAAGTGTCTGAGGCCAGATTTGAACTCAGGTACTCCTGACTCCAGGGCCGGTGCTTTATCCACTGCGCCACCTAGCTGCCCCAGTATATCTCTTATAGATACCTTTTCCTCAAGCCCAATCTGTCCGTGTCACACTCCATAGTGCAGTGCTCTTACAACCATACCATTTTGCCTTTTTTCTATACCCATAGGGGAAAAACTATAAAGCTTTGTTCTGTTGCACAATGGGCCAAAAAGGAGAAAAATCTTAGTTGGAAGAAGCAAGGGGAGAAATCTCTAGGACCAATGGAAGAATAGAAAGAAGGTGTGAGGAGCAACCGGGAACTGAAAAGTGTTGCCTGGGGGTTATATCTGCAAAAGTTCCTGATCAACACAAGTGGCAAAGATCCACCTCCACTGACAACTGGTGGGAAAAAGGTGAGATGTGTTCCTGCCTTTCTTTTTGGAACTCTGAAAGAGTTTCCCTGTTGTAATTCAGGGTAATTGGGTTCTGTAACATACTTAAGGTATGGATGATCTGGGTAGTTTCCTTCTATACTTCAGGTACAGTTTGTAGAGTGCCCTAGACATAGAACCACCATTTCTTTCTCTGTGTTTTTAGGGAAGGTCCTTTCTGATTAAGAAACAATTGATTTAAAAATGCAATTTTAAAATTTAGTAACTTTATTGGCATTTTTCTTTTTTCTACTTTTAAATTTAGAAACCCTTGAGCATATATAAAGGTGTTTATTTTTTTTTCTTGTTAAGTGTTTTATTGATGTTCTTTTCTCTCTCTTTTTGTATCATTTTGACTCTCAAATGACACCTTCCATTCCACCCTGCAGCAGTACCCTCTTTTATGGCAGATAAGCACAGTCAACTAAAACATCAATGTATGAAAATGCGTGCCCCATTTATAGCTTACCACCTCACTGCCTAGAGCATGGACCATTAGTCTTCTGAAGGCACTGCATTAATCAGACATCTGAAGCCTATGAAAGTATTTTAAATGTTAAATGTTTAAACATTTTATGATGTTTAGAACATTACTTTAAAGAAGCTAAACTTTTTACATACAGAAGTTCTTTGGAGACTATTTTAGTTGCTGACATACTGCATTGAAATCCAAGATACCCAAGTAATAGAGATGGAGATAAGGGTCAATAAAAATCAGTTCCTGAAATGGCCTCATTTTCTGTTGGTTGATAGACATACTTTTAACTAAGGTACTTGGCTCTTAAGTACACTAGACTATATTGAGTGAATATACTTTTAAAAATATTTTACAGCTTAATTCCTGCCAAATAGTATGAATTTATTTTTCATACTATAGTGATAGGGCATAGAGTTCATTGATATAGGAAGCTACTGGTGAAGAACTTAATCTACCAATGCAAGTTGACGCCTTCTTTGAAACATATCATAAAAGAGCTGCTTAAAACATTGAGAGGTTAAGTGACTTACCCAGGGTTTCATAAACAAACATAGGTCAGCAAGACTTGAACCCAGATCTTGTCTCTGAGGCAACTACCCCATCCCTGCCTTTGATTTCCTTCTGTGAGTAGCTTTTTTAAAAAAAAAATGTTTTTTGTGTTTATATCTAGGACCATTTCCTATTTTTGTTCACTTTCACATGTAGGCCTAGACATGGTATAACTGAGTCAGTGCTTGTGCTCTTTAATAATTTTTATGTGTGATTTGAAATTACTTCCCACAGTGGTCGTATACTTTCACAGGTCCAAATGTGCTTTTTTCCCATATCTCCTCCAACAGTTATTCTTTTCCTTTGTTGTCATCTTTGCCACTTTGATTAGTGTAAGGTAAGGTTTCAGAATTGCTTTAATTTGCATTTCTCTACTAGTAATTGGGAGCATTTTTTTCATATGGTTATACATACCCTGGGTTTCTTCTCTAGAAAACTGTGTTCATATCCTTAGACTATTTATCAGTAGAGGAAACAGTTCTTGTTCTTATGAATTTGAGGAAATTCCTTATATATTTTGGAAATGAGGCCTTTATCAGAGAAACTTGCTGCAAACAATGTTCTTAGCAGTTAATCCCCCCCCCTTTAATCTTAGTTTTATTGGATTTTTTTCTGCAAAACCTTTCAAATTTTATGGATTCAAAATTATCTACTTTATTTTCTGTGATCCTCACTACACCTCATTTAAACTTTTATCTAGTTCATAAATCTAATTTTTAAGTAATTTTTCCCCTAGCATCTCATCTTTGAAATTATCTTTATATAAGATGGAATTGGAATCTTTGTGTTTATTTAATATTGTGCAACTTTGGGGGCAGCTAGGTGGCGCAGTCGATAAAGCACCAGCCATGGATTCAGGAGTGCCTGAGTTCAAATCCGGCCTCAGACACTTGACACTTACTAGCTGTGTGACTCTGGGCAAGTCACTTAACCCACATTGCCTCACCAAAAAAAAAAAAAAATTGTGCAACTTTGATAAGTTTACTTCCTTTTGTTGTAGTATACAAAAAACTTTGGTGATAACTTTTACTGATAATGAGATGGGAACAAAATTTCATTGGAATAAAAAAGTATTAAAACTGTCTCATATTGAAATCAATTTAAAAATAATCTTTTCCTGAAATAGCCTCACATTTAAGATTATGATTGTTAGGTTTGTGTTTTCTTTGATTTATTTCTTTTGCATTGATTTTATTTCTTTTCTCTATGAAGTCATCATTTTTCCTTGTGATTACTTTTGTTTATACTACTCTGTTACTGGTTCTTTCCCATAGGCTTTCCTATCTCCCCTCTCCTACCCATCAACCTTATTCTCATTTTATCAGCCCTATCTCATGTCCTTTGAATTTACTAAGAGTATATATTTCTAGGGGAAGCTAGGTGGCACAGTGGATAAAGCACTGGCCCTGGATTCAGGAGGACCTGAGTTCAAATTCGGCCTTAGACACTTGATGCTTACTAGCTGTGTGACCCCGGGCAAGTCACTTAACCCTCCTCCCCTCCTCCCCCCCAAAATATTATACATTTCTAATTTTAAAAAATTAATCCCTTCTTTTGGTTCTTCTCTTTGCCCAATCAATTATAAATAAGTGGTTCAAAAATCTTCTTTTCTTCTCTCCCCTCTCTTATAAAAGAAACATTCATTTTGCCACATGATTTTCTAAAAAGTTTTCATATGTGTTGTTCTCATTATTTCTCTTCCTTGTATTTTATTCTCTGATTGATGGCCTATACTGTTACATGTTCCTTTTTATTCTTTCTGTCTCATGAGGGTGAAGCTTCACTTAGAAATATAAATTCATGAAGGGAGCAGTGTTGTATCCTGGTAGTCATACTGATTCCCAAGTCGTAAGACCAAGGCCAGTATTCTGCCTTTTCACTACTGAGGCCAGGTTATCATCTCTGATTTTGTGTGCCCTCCTTATTGTGAGATGTTGGCTACTCTCTCGAAATGGGGTGTAGCTGAAGAAGATATATGTCTCTCCCTGACAAGATGATCTCCAAATGGTAAATTCTCACCACATGAAATCTTTTAAAAGGTCTTGCTATCTTTCCACATACATGTACCTATTCCATCATGGTAATTAATGATCTCCCTTCATCCCAATTTCTCTGTACCATTGCTTTTATCCCATTCTTTCAAAGCCCCTTCTGTTGAGCAACTAAAGAAATTATCCCTTTATTGTTCACATGTGGACTTGTTGTGGGCTGACATTCCGCTTGCCTTTGTCTTTTACTCCCCTTTCCCCATTCCCACAACACTCTACTGTCTTATCACTCTCACAAAATATACTGATTAATCTATAGGGAATCACAGCATTTAGTCTATGGAATATTATTATAAGTCTTATAAGATCCTATTAGAAGCTTGAGTCCAAATCCCTCATTTTATAGATCAGAAAACTAAGACCCAAAGATATTAAGTGACTTGCTTAAGGTCACACAGGTGGTATCTGAAGTGAGATTTGAACCCATTACACAGCCTTTTTTTCCCTCTCCCTTAGTCCCTTGGATCCTTTTTGTTCCTTGATGATCTCTCTTCCTTCTGACCATCTGTCAAGTCAATTCTTTTTTTTTTTTTTAATGTGAGAGAATGACTAAGCATAAGTTAACATAAGTTACTGCTTAGTCATTTCTTACTAATCATACTTATTTACTTTTGTGGGGACCAATTTTTAATTGGGGAGTGTTAGCTAAGTGGCTCCCCGCAATATTGGGGCAAGGAAGGAGACCAGCAGCCTCCCTCAAAACAGAACAGGATTTATTTATTTATTTATTTATTTTTTAGTGAGGCAATTGGCCTTAAGTGACTTTCCCAGGGTTACACAGCTAGTAAGTGTTAAGTGTCTGAGGCCGGATTTGAACCCTGAACCCAGGTACTCCTGACTCCAGGGCCGGTGCTCTATCCACTGCACCATCTAGCTGCCCCCAGAACAGGATTTATTTTAACAAGAATGAATTTAAAAAAAACACACACACAAATAGGATCAGTAGGATCAAGGGAAAGGAAATAAAATGGGGAAAGGGAAATTATGCAACCTGAAAAAATGCCACTGCCCAGGAATCAGCTGAGAATATGCAGTAGAACTCCTGTCACCTTCCAGTGTCCAGCCTAGAATGCCCAATTCTCCTCCCCCAATCCCAGAAAAACTCCACACAGCCCCAGCCAATGGGATGGCTGCTCTGACAGTCACAAGACTGCCCTCACTAGGCTTCCAGTCATTATAATTTTGCCAGGCCTATGTAGGCGTAGGTGAGTGGTGATGACGTGAGGTGCCAGCGTCATGGCAATGACTACAACCAGTGAGTGGAGCTCCGTGTGGTTTGCGGAGTCCCAGGCCAGTGCGTGCTGAGGCATAAAAACCTCAAATAACAATTGATTCTTTACACCTTCATTGTATTTCTGACATTTGGGAATATTTTAAAGTTGAAAATCTCTTTTTTTTTAAAATAAAAAGAATGCCATAAATGCCTCTCTTGTTGAAATTCCATCTTTTTTATGCATGGCTATTAGGCCCAGTTTGCAATGTATGTTATTTTGAGTTGTAGTTTTTTTTGGAATATACTATTTTTTTCTCTGATTTTTTGGGAGTGTACAGTAATACCTGTCTGCTTGTAAAAGTTATTTGTCATTGAAATTGTGAAACTTAACCAACAAATGCTTTGGAGTTTAAAATATTCTTTTTTCAAGTGACAACAGAAATTTTGGACATTTTTCTTTTACTATTATTTTCGATATGGCATTCAGGTTTTTTGTTGTTGTTGTTAGGTTTGTCTTTGATGCTTGAGTTATCTCTGCACATCCTGTCTTCAGGGTCGGTTACTTTGGCTTGTGTAGAATTCATGTTATTTCAAAGTTGTTGCCTTTTGTTTCTCATCTGCAGATCCTTCCGTTTCTGTATTGTTGTGTTTCAGATCTTTCATTTTTTTCTCTCTGAGCCTCTACTTCTTAAGAGAGAATGTTTATTGTGTCTTCTAAGTATTGTTCTCTGCTGCTGTTTTTTATTTCCAGTTTTCTTTTGAGAGTTTTTAGTTTCCTACCTAGTTTCACTCAGTATTTCTTCTAACAGTTCTGTTTCTCCTTTGAAACATTATACAGTTTCTTGCTCCTTTTCCATGATCCCTGGAAAGTCTGCAGATTTATCTTTCTTATCAGGAAATCGTTTCATTTTTCTTCAGCACAATAGTGTTCATAGTGTCTTCAACCCCCCTTTTTTTCCAGTTTTCTATTCATTCTTCCATTTGTCTTTATGCTACCCTCTGTTGGTTTATTACCCATGAACAAAGATTTTACTAGGCTTTCTGCCCTTTCTTTCAGCCTTTTTCTTGTAATTACAGTCACTTGGAATGATACACAGATCCTTGAGACAGGGTAGTCTAGGAAAGTCACTTAACCCCATTTTCTTTCAGTTTCCTCATCTGTGAAATAGGGATGATTATAATAGCACCCACCTCCCAGGGTTGTTTTATCTGAAATGAGATAATAATTATAAAGTGCTTAGCACAGTGCCTGGCACCTAGTAGACTCTATATAAATGTTAGTTATTGTTATTATTATTATTAGCTTTTATTATTATTATTTGCTTTTCCTCAGGCAAAGAGCTCTTTTGGTATTGGGCTTTGTTCTGCTTGCATCTTCAGCTCTCCTTCCTTTCAAGGGCTTTTCTCTTTCCTTTGTATGACTGGATAGAATTCCTGTCTTGTTTTTTGTGGCATTTGGTATGGGGGGGCCGGAGGAATGTCTCATGCTGTCCTTGCCATGAGAAGACTAGGAAAGGCCCCTTATGGCTTAACTTGGAAGCTCAAGCCTGGGATTTTACTATGTTTGCTGCACCCAGCCTGGGAAATGGGTTGGGGAATTGAGTTACTGGGAATGTTAAATATTTAAATCCTTGAAATGTTGTATCATGAGGTTTTTTACCTAATGCAGAGCTAATGCTGCAACCCTGAATTCTAATGACAATGACCCTACTGCCCCATTAAAAAAAGATTAGCTCAGATACTCAGAGACTGTACCTGAAATGGCTTCGTCTTCTTTATATTCCTAAAGTCCAGCTTGTGCTCCTCACGAAAGTGTTAATGTGAAAAGGGAGTCCTGCCATATATTATTACTGTGCTAAATTCATACAACACAGGTGACTGGCAAGACGGTAGAGTAGCCTTATTTTTAGCAGACTTTTCCAGTGCCACAACCTTAAAGAAGGGATTATGGGTCAGATACAGTATAGAGTAACTAAAGTTGGACCCACAAGATAAGAAGACAACAAATTTACAATTCTAGGAGACTGGATGAATGATGGTGTCCTTGACAGAAATAGGGAAGTTCAAAAGAAGGAAAGGTTTTGGGGGAAAGATAGTAAGTTCTGTTTGGGACATGTTGTAATTCTTAGATGTCTCTAGGGCATCAAGTTTGAAGTGTTTAGTAAGTAGGCTGTGCCTGATGTGTGACTCAAGTTCCTCTTCCAGTCTGAGCTCCAGCTCAGAAGAGAGACTAGATTAAATAAAGCCAGTGGGAACTATTGAAGCCCCCAAGAGAGAATGTAGAAAATGAAGAGTAGTGGGCTCAGAATAGAACCTTGGGGTGTACCCACACTTGGTGGGTATTATATGGATGAAATTATAGGTATTATAATTTAATGAAAATCTGTAGAGAGGTCACAAAAGACCATTGGATCTGTCTATTAAGAGATTATTGGGGGCAGCTAGGTGGCGCAGTGGATAGAGCACCGGCCCTGGAGTCAGGAGTACCTGAGTTCAAATCCGGCCTCAGACACTTAACACTTACTAGCTGTGTGACCCTGAGCAAGTCACTTAACCCCAATTGCCTCACTTAAAAAAAAAAAAAAGATTATTGGAGGGGCAGCTAGGTGGCACAGTGGATAAGGCACCGGCCCTGGAGTCAGGAGTACCTGAGTTCAAATCCTACCTCAGACACTTAACACTAGCTGTGTGACCCTGGGCAAGTCACTTAACCCCAATTGCCTCACCAAAAAACAAAACAAAACAAAACAAAACAAATACATTTAAGGGGCAGCTAGGTGGCGCAGTAGATAGAGCACCGGCCCTGGAGTCAGGAGTACCTGAGTGCAAATCCGGCCTCAGACACTTGACACTTACTAGCTGTGTGACCCTGGGAAAGTCACTTAACCCCAATTGCCTCACTTAAAAAAAAAAAAGAGAGATTATTGGTTAGGCCAGTTTTTAAGAATGGCGAAGTGCTTACATTTGAAAGCAACAGAAAAGAAACTAGTAGAAACTAGTAGAAAGGGAGATAATGAACGAGAGAGAGAGAGAGAGAGGAAGAGAGAGAGAGAGAATGAATGAATGAGAACAATTGAGGGCCAGTCTGCTGAAGAAGATGGGGGAGGATTGCATTAGGAGCACCCTTGGGAGAATTGTCCTTGGCAAGGAGAATATTGCCAGGGACTGGAGTAAAGGAGGACAGTTAAGGATTGTGTTAAAGGGACTTGAGATGAAGAAGAGAGAAGAGGGAGTTCATGGTGAATGCCTCAGTTTTTTTCAGTAAAATAAGAGACAAGACCTTCAACTGAGAGTGAGTGAAGAGGAAAGTGTGGGAGTATGGAAGAGAAGGGTTAGAACAGCTTCTGGGGTAAGTAGGGTAGATAATCAATTAGAAGGACTGAAAGGATTGTCCTAATGCAGTAAAGAATCAGGTAATGTTATATAATGTAATTCACCACATTTAAATATCCCCCCTTAATCTGTGTCCTAATCTGCAGTCCTACAGTAACACAGCCTATTGGACATTTCAAACTATATTTCCCTTAGGCAGCTTAAATTTCCAAAACAGAATTTATCATCTTTTACCCAAGAGCCATACTACATCTAAACTTTCTAGTTACTGTCAAGTATACCACCATCTTTCAAGGGCACCTGTATTTCCAATTTTTTAATTAATTAATTTACTTTTTGTGGGTGTATTTCCAATTTTAGTGTCATCTTCAGTAACCTCAGTCTCTGTTACCCCATATATTTGATCATTTGCCATTTCTTATAATTTCTACATCAATATCTCTCTCATATGTCCCCTTCTCTCTACCACATAACCATCACCCTAATTTATATTTTAATCACATTTGATTAGACAATTCAATAGCCTTCTACTTGACCTCACTATCTCAAATCTCTACCCCCTCCAATCCTTCCACACAGCTGCCAGACTGCTGTGCTCAATAAACTACAGTAAATATAGTAAAGCTAAACTATAGATTTCTCTATTTATTATGTAAAACCCTTCACAACTTGGCACCAACTTACCTTTCTAGCCTTATTATAGATTGTAGGTGTCCCAGTGGATAGAGCAGGAACCTAGAGTCAGGAAGATGTGTGTTCTAATTCAGCCTCAGACACTAGCTATGTGATCCTGAATAAGTCACTTAACCCTATTTGCCTGTTTTCTCATCTATAAAATGAACTGGAGAAGGAAATGGCTAACTACTCCAGTATCTTTGTCTAGAAAACCCCAAATGGAGTCATGAAGAGTTGGACACAACTGAAAAACTACTAACAACAAATCCCTAATGCACTGTCCAGTTAATCAGTCACTCAATCAAAAAGCATTTTTAAGTGCATACTCAGGAGCTTACCTTCTAATGTGGGTTGTTCATTTGTTCGGTCATCTCTGACCCTTTGTGACCTCATGAACCATAGCATACCAGGCCCTGCTATCCTACAGTGTCTCCCTAAGTCTGTGAAAGCTCATGTTCATTGCTTCCAGTTCATTATCCATAACATCCTCTGCCACCCCATTCTCCTTTTGCCTTCAATCTTTGCCCAAATCAGGGTCTTTTCCACTGAGTCTTATCTTTTCATTATGTGGCCAAAATATTTCAGCTTCAAGTATTTAAGAATTTGTCCTTCCAATGAGTAGTCTGAATTAATTTCTTTAAGCATTGACAGATTTGATTTCCTTGCTGTTCAAGGGACTCTCAAAAGCCTCCTTCATCACCACAGTTAAAAAGTGTTGATTCTGCAGCGCTCTGCTTTCCTTATAGTTCAACTCTCACAGCCATATGTTACTACTGGAAAAAACGCAGCTTGGACTATGCGGACCTTTGTCAGCCAGGTGATGTCCTTGTTTTTTAGTATGCTGTCCAGGTTTCCCATAAATTTCCTGCCAAGGAGCAAGCATCTTTTAATTTCATGGCTGCAGTCACCATGTGCAGTGATCTTTAAGCCCAAGAATATAAAATCTGACACCACTTCCATTTCTTTTCCCTCTGTTTGCCAGGAAGTAATGGGACCAGTTGCCAAGATCTTAGTTTTTTTGATGTTAAGCTTCAAGTGAGCTTTTACACTCCTCTTTCACCCTCATGAAGAGGTTTCTTAATTTTTTTTTTTTTACTTTTTGCCATCAGAGTGTAATAGTCTGCATATCTGAGATTATTGATATTTCTCCCAGCAACCTTAATTCCAGCTTTTGTTTTGTCCAACTTGGCATTTCATGTGATGTACTCTGCATAAAGGTCTTGTACTCTTTTTCTAATCTCAAACCAATCAGTTGTTCGGTGTTTGGTTCTAGCTGTTGTATCTTCATTTTGTTGTGATCCACATAGTCAAAGGTTTTCATGTAGTTAATGAAGCAGAAGTAGATTTTTTCTGGAATTACCTATCTTTCTCCATAATCCAGTGAATGTTGGCAATTTGGTCTCTAGTTCCTTTGCCTCTTTGAAAATCAGCCTGCTCTTCTGGCAGTTCTCATTTCACATATCCTGAAGCCTGGCTTGCAGAATCTTAAAATAACCTTGCTTGCATGATTTGAACATTCTTTGGCATTGCTCTTCCTTAGGTATTGTAACAAAAAGTCAAAAACTGATCTTTTCCAATCCCGTGACTACTGTTGGGCTTTCCAAATTTATTGACATACTGAATGCAGTACTTTAACAGCATCATCTTTTAGGATTTTAAATAACTCAGCTGGAATTCAATCACCTTTACCAGCCTTTGTGTTAACAATGATTTCTAAGACACACTGGATTTCATCCTCTAGGTTGTCTGGCCATAGATCAGTAAACACACTGTTGTTGTTCTTTCCCCAGTTATTTGTAAAGTCTTGTCAGACAGCAATTTTCCTTTCTTGATCTCTTTTTTCCTTTGGGATGGTTTTTTGTTGTTGTTGCTACTTCTTGTACAATACTGCAAACCTTTGTCCATAGTTCTTCAGGTACTTATCTACCAGATCTAATTCTTTAATTTTATTCATTGCTTCTACTTTATAGTCATAAGGGATGTTATTTAGGCTATATTTATACAGACTCATGATTTTTCCTACTTTCTTCAGTTTAAGTCTGAATTTTGCAACAAGAAGCTCGTCATCCGAGCCGTAGTCAGTTTCAGGTCTTGTTTTAACTGACTGCATAGGGCTTTTCTGCCTTTAGCTGCAAAATATATAATTAATCTGATTTTGATATCGACTATTTGGTACATGTATAGAGTCACTTTTTGGGCCTCTGTTGAAACAGAATGTTTGCTATGACTAGTAAGTCATCTTAATAAAACTGTATTAGTCTCCATCCAGTTTTTGTTATTGATATGGTCATGTATGCTGTAGCTTTACTTAATTTTGAACCAGCCCTGGATTCCTCATATAAATCCCACCTGGTCATAGTATATGGTTTTTGTGATAGGTTCCTGTAATGTCCTTGTTAGTATTTTATTGAACAAATTTACATCAGTATTCATTAGGGAAATTGGTCTTTTTTTCTGCTCTCTCTGGTTTAGGTATCAAAACCATATTTATGTCAAACAAGGAATTTAGTAAGATTCCTTTACCTATTTTTTTCAAATAGATAGGTAGACAGACAGACAGACACATACACACACACATATATATGTATGTATTAAATTAATTGTTTTTTAAATGTTTGGTAGAATTTACTAGCAAATCCATCTGGTCCTTGGAGTTTTATCTTAGGAAGCTTATTTATGGTTTCTTTAGTTTCTTTCTCTAAGACAGGATTCTGTTAAGTTCTGTATTTTATTTCCTCATCTGTTAATCTGGACATTTATATTTTGTAAATATCCATTTCATTTATACTGTTACTTTTATTGGCATATAATTGGAAAATCTTTTGGTAATTGCTTTAATTTTATCTTCATTGGTGGTACATTCACTTTTTTCATCTTTGATACTAGTAATTTGGTTTTCTTATTATTTTTTTTTCATATAATCAGCTCCTATTTCTATCTGTTGTAATTTCCAGTTTGATTAATCTCTTCTTTGATTTTCAGGATTTCTATTTTGAGGCTAATTAGGAATTTTTAATTTTGTCCTTCTAGTTTTTTTTTTTAATTGCATGCCAGTTCATTGTTCTACTCTTTTTCTTTTTTATTGATGTAAGCATTAAAAGATTATCAATCATCCCCAAAGAACTCCTTTGGCTTCATCCACACAAATTTTGGTCTGTTTTCTTGTTGTCATTATTTTAATGAAATTGCTTCTGTGATTTGCTCTTTGACTTACTCATTTTTAAGATTATATTATTTATTTTAAAATTTATTTTAATCTATGCTTCCAACACACTTTATTGAATTGTAATTTATATTGTATTGTGGTCTAAAAAGAGTCCATTTAATATTTTGGCTTTTCTGAATTTAGATATGAAGTTTTTATGTCTTAATACATGGTCAGTTTTTGTGATGGCAACATGCCATGCTGAGAAAAAGGTATATACTCCTTTATATTTCCATTCATTTTTCTCCAGATGTTTATCATATTTAACATTTCTAAAATTCTGTTCATATCCTTAACTTCTTCTTCCCTTTTATCATTCTCCTCACTTTCTTTTCTACCTTTCCCTTCCTACTTCCCTGTTGGATAAGATAGATTTCTATACCCATCAGAATGTGTGTGTGTGAGTGTGTGTGTTTGTGTATGCATGTATATGTTCATTTTGAACCATTCCAATGAAAATGAGGTTCAGGGGCAGCTAGGTGGCACAGTGGATAGAGCACCGGCCCTGGAGTCAGGAGTACCTGAGTTCAAATCCAGCCTCAGACACTTAACACTTACTAGCTGTGTGACCCTGGGCAAGTCACTTAACCCCAATTGCCTCGACAAAAAAAAAAAAAAGAGGTTCAGGTGTTGCCCTCCATCCTTACTATTTTCTCTTCCACTATAAAAGAATCTCTTTATGCATTTCATTTTTGTGAGATCATTTTCCCATTTCTTCTTGCTTCCCAAGACATCCCTCTTTTTTTACCCTTTCATCTCAACATAATTGACTCAAACTGATGTCTTCGGTCTATGTAGACTTGTTCTAACTGACTTAATAATGATAAATTAATTAGGAAAGAATGATTTACATATGTATGTGTATGTGTGTATATATTTTCTTATCAGTGCTATAGCTAGCATTTTACATATGTATATATATATATATATACATACATACACACACACACACACACACACACACACACATATATATCTTTTTCTTATCAATGCTATAGCTGGCCCTTCTACTACT
This sequence comes from Dromiciops gliroides, assembly GCF_019393635.1. Classification (NCBI taxonomy): domain Eukaryota; kingdom Metazoa; phylum Chordata; class Mammalia; order Microbiotheria; family Microbiotheriidae; genus Dromiciops; species Dromiciops gliroides. The sequence goes on from NC_057861.1 coordinate 480,678,328, forward strand.
ATATGATAATGGGCATCCTTGTTTTACCCCTGATCTTATCCCCATTACAATTAATGCATGCATGTGATTTTAGAGGGATACTACCTACCATTTTAAGGAAAGCTCCATTTATTTCTATACTCTCTGGTGTTTTTAATAGAAATGGGGCAATTTTTTGTCCAAAGTTTTTTTCTGCATCTATTGAGATAATCATATTATTTCTGTTGGTTTGTTATTGATATGGTCAATAATGCTGATTGTTTTCCTAATACGGAAGTAGCCCTGCTTTCCTGGTATAAATCCTACTTGTGGTGGCCTAGTCATACCAGTCGTGCTTAGGCTTCCAGGACTGGCAGTTGGCCTGCTATACCAGGGCTTGAGGCCTATGCCACTGGCCTTCTGAGCCAGGACGGTGGGGCCTCAGTTGCTGTGGAAAAGAGCCTTTTGCTTGCTTGCCCAGACACCACCTGCGCTGGGCTGTACTTCTCTTTTACTCAAGTGAGACAGACTTTTCCTGAAGTTCTTCTAAGTTATGATAAGCAGGAATATTGTTTCACTCTGTCTTTTGTGGGATTCTGTTGCTCTAGAATCTGTTTAGAGGCTTGATTTAATGTTGTTTCTGATGGAAACTGGGGAGAGCTGAGGCAGGTTCCTGGCTTTTCTCTCCCATTTTGCCTCCTTTTTTCCAATTTGCATTTTTCTTTGAGGCTTTGCTTTTAGCTCCGTTCATGTAGTTTTCTTCTTCTGAGTTTGTATCTTGATCTTCCTTATGATAATTGATTTTTATGGTCTTTTTTGTTGTTGTAGTAGTTGTTTGATTATTTTTCCCAGCCTATTTCTTGACTTTGAACTTTATGTTAAAGTTGGGCTTTGCTCACCTATGGATAGGGAACACTGTGCCAAATTTCAAGCTTTTTATTGCTGCTATTTTCAGAGGTATTTCTGGGTTTCTGTAAGTTTTCAATGTGTCCAAGGTGGTATGATCCAGGTAGTACTGAAGTCATGGCTCTTCTGGTCTGCACTTTGGTCTTTACCTACGAAGGACTCCAGCTTCCCTGCAAAGTGCAAGCATGAGCACTTCTCTCTGCCCTTGAACCATGACCAAATCTTTTACTTCCTTGTAGCTGCAAGCAGTGGTGCTCCTAGTGCAAGCAGAGAGTTCCCCTGGAATTTCTTTCTGATCAGTTGTTCAATTCCTTTGCTCTCTCTGGGCTGAGAGCTCCTAAAACTCCTGCTCCTGATGTCACCACTGCATTCAAAGCCCACCATTTGTGTTGCCACTGTGTTCATGCCAGGCCAATAATTGCTTGTTGATTAATGATAACCCAAAGAGCATTTTATGTGTTTTATTTAAAATTTTCCATTTTTATTCTCATGAATTTACAAATAACAACCAATATTGCAAAGATAAAAACATGTCTGCTTATGTAAGATTTCTGGTTATTTGAATTTGGGGTAAATGGTAATTTTGTTATGTTTAATCCACTACAGAAGGTCTGTTTGTAGGCTGAATGTTGAGGCCATATGGTGTAGTGGAAAGTACACTAGATTTTAGATTCAGAGAACCTGCTTTGAATCTCAGCTCTGTTATTTATTATCTCTCTGACCTTAGGCAAGACATTTTATTTTTCCGTGTTATTGCGTCCTCATCTCTAAAACGAAGTTTGGACTAGATGATCTCTGAGAACCTTTTCAACTCTAAATCTATGATCTCTTCTAAGTAATAAGCTAACTTTCCATTACCAGTTAATACTAAGTGAATTTTATGGTGTTGAAGTGGAAAATTAGTGACTCATATGCTATCATTTAAATTGCGCAATGGATAGAGAGCACTAGGCCTCGAATCAGTAAGATCTGAAGCCTCAGACACTTACTTACTAGCTTTGTGACCCTGGGCAAAACACTTTACTCTGTTTGCCTCAGTTTCCTTACATATAAAATGAACTGGAGAAGAAAATGGCAAACTGTTCCATTATCTTTGCCAAGAAAACCCCAAATAGGGTCATGAAGAGTCAGACCTGACTGAAACAACACAATATCAACAAAATAGTTAATCAGAAGACCCTATTATCTAATTATTATAATAAATAAGAATTTATTTTAGTAATTAAGTGTTCATGTGCTTATGAACCTATGCATTATTCATATGGTTAAGAAGGTTTAAGCAGATGATAGATTAATTTGTGTTCTTGGTTATTAATGTTTCTAAACTTGATTTCCATGCAGTGTAGAAAATGTAAGTTAAAATCATTAGTCTCAGCCTCTATAGATCATTAAAACAACATTTGAAATACAAACATATCTTTTATTTCAGGAAAATACTTTAGTATTGCCATCTTTCTGAAACCCATTGTTGTAATGTTGTTTTTGGCTGAGTTATGCTAAAAGTATAAAAGGGATAGTTTAAAAAATTATGTTCAAGACCTAAAAAAAAATCACATAATGCATGATAGACCATTTCCTTAGGAGTTTAATTTTTATATTGCATATGAGGATAAGAAAAGTGGCATTCCAGTGAACATATTTATCACTGTTGGCTATTTTTAAATGACTTTCCATTTCACAAATGAATGAAAAATTAATGATATTTTCTAATTCTGGTATTGTTGAATGCATCCTCTCTCAGTTCAGGGAATCAAGAAAAAGAGTCAATTCCAGTATTATCTCTTGACTTGAAAAGGTGACAGATTCTCTATCATTTCAACTGTGTCTATTGATGGAGAGGAAATATAAAGCAATAAATCTGTATTAATATCACAGGTATTTGTCACCAGAATTAATTTAAGTGGTTCCTAATTTCATCAGTAACTTTGATGTTGTTCCTGGCTGTGAATAACTTGATATAATCTTCCTGAATCACTAATTTATTGGGAGTTTTCAACTATACTCTGATAGCAAAAACTATGATTTGCAGTGACACTTTTCCTCTTAATTTAAATGATCATTTTAATAACCTCAGGGAGAATACATAGGCATGGTTTTCCTTTTGACCAATGTTACCCTCAGAATCTTCCTTAGAATTTAAAGAATCAGCTAGTCCATTCCCCTCATTTTTTAGAGGAGGAAAATGAGGCCTCAAGGAAGTGAAGAGATGGAATGAGGTCTAAAGAAGTGAAGAAATGCCAGGTCATTCAGGTAATATGCAATAGAACGAAAATTTGATCTTAACTCTCAAGTAACTAAAGATCCAGGGTTTTATCTGCTTCATGTATCTGTGATGCCTTATTAAATCGAATTGAAACAAAAAATATATTAGTGTTGAGTGAATTCTCAAGTGCCCTGTCACTGGGGCTCATTAATTTTGAAAGTGTTACATAAGTGTATTGGCACTAGAATTATTTTAATTCCAGTACAAAGAAATTTGGACTTTGAGAAAAGATCAATTTTCAGAAATCTTGCTAATAACATGATATTAAAATAGAATTAAAATGTCACCATCTATTTTAATGCAGTTATCAAAATTTATAATAGTTTTGATATTTGTCATTTGCTTCTTGGTTTACATTTTGGTGTCAAGAAGGATTACTTGGAAATGAAATTATTTAACATGCAAAACAATTTTATTTTGGTTAGATTTTGTTTGTTTTATGTGTGTCAAAAGAACAGAAGTATCTCTGATGTGTATTACTTTAACTATATACTTGGAACTACAGTCTCCAGATTGAATTTTTTTTTGGGGGGGGGTGAGGCAGTTGGGGTTAAGTGATTTGCCTAGGGTCACACAGCTAGTAAGTGTCAAATGTCTAAGGCCAGATTTGAACTCAGGTCCTCCTGAATCCAGGGCCAGTGCTCTATATCCACTGTGCCACCTAGCTGCCCCCCTCAGATTGAATCTTTTTTTTGGGGGGGGGGCGTGGGGCAATGAGGGTTAAGTGACTTGCCCAGGGTCACACAGCTAGTGTCAAGTGTCTGAGGCTGGAATCGAACTCAGGTCCTCCTGAATCCAGGGCTGGTGCTTTATCTACTGCGCCATCTACCTGCCCCCCAGATTGAATCTTAAAGCCCCAATTTAATGTTAGGGTCTGATCATTCCCTCACTAAAGACATAATTCATAACTTTAATTGCTCGTTTCTTTGCCCTTTCATCAGATTGATATGATTACTATGATAGTGTAGCCATTGTTTACTTGCTTATATTTTTATAACTCTTGACATGTCCTTTTCTGTTTCATCATTCTTTGTTTCTTGAAGTAGCAGTATCTTTCTTTGACAAAGTTACTTCATCTATGGTAAAGTTATGAATAAGTAGGTTTTTGGTAGTAAGAATGGTTCTACTGAGAAATGATGAGCTTGTATGTATTAACTGAAGGTTTTTATTTATTCCTTAAAATCTGTTCTTACATTAGTTTGTGTAGAAATAATACAAGATCATGATTTGTCCCTAAAAGGCCAAAGGATTCTCTGTACAAATCTGAGAAGAATAATTAGAAAATCTTACTTTTTAAATTTTTAATGAAAATATAAACACTGGTCATTTTGAGTTATTTCCATTTTTTAAATTTTTGTGTACATTTTATGGTGTTGAGATTGTGGTTGAAAGGTAGCAGGATACTGGTTATTGAATCATATTATTAAAAAATGGGTAATTTATTGTAACCAAGTGAGGCCTTTTAGGCAGAATGGATAGTCATCTGTATGATGTGACTTGAAGGACTATAGAAGGATGGCTTGTTATTTACCACACTTGTCTACTGTGTGTAATGGAGAGAACACTGGACTGGGCATCATGAGACCAGGTTCCTAGTCAATGAACATTCCATTTAAAGGCATTCATCTATTTATTCATTTATTTTTACATTTATTTAAAGTTTTGCATTCTGAATTTTATCCCTTCTTTCCTTCTTTCCCTCCTCCCTCCCTGAGACAGTAAACAATCAGATATAGGTTACACATGTGCAGTTATGTGAAACATTACCATATTAGTCATTTTGTATAAGAAAACTTGAATAAAAGAGAAGGAATGAAAGCGAAAAATAGCATGCTTCAGTCTGTGTTCAATCAATATCAGTTCTTTCTTTGGAAGTGAATAGTATGCTTCATCATTAGTCCTTTGGGATTGTCTTGGATCATTGTATTTGCTGAGAATAGTTGTCATTCACAGTTCTTCATCAAACAATATTGCTGTCAGTGTGCACAGTGTTCTCCTGGTTCTGTTCACTTCACTAAACATCAGTTCCTACAAGTCTTTCCAAGCTTAAAAGGCATTTATTGAGTGCATACTAGTACTATTACTGTCTGTGGATACAAAGGCAAACACCTTTGATATCATGCACATAGATAAGCATATCAGACAATATATGCAGAATAGGGAAAGCACTGGCAGCTAGAAAGATTGGGATAGGTCTCAGGCAGGAGGTGCTTTCTTAATTGTATTTTTTTTTTTTTTTTGCTGAGGCAATTGGGGTTAAGTGACTTGCCCAGGGTCACACAGCTAGTAAGTGTTAAGTGTCTGAGTTCAAATTTGAACTCAGGTCCTCCTGAATCCAGGGCCAGTGCTCTTAATTGTATTTTAAAAGAAGGTAGGGATGCTACAAAATAGAAATGAGGAGTGAAAATGTCCCATGCATAGACAACAGGGTGCAAAAGCTTAGAGCCAGAAGATGGAATGTTGATGAGTTTTAGGAATTTCAATTTGACTCCTCTCTGAGAAACCAATTTCAGTAGTCTAGGTTGTAAGTCATGAGAGTCTGAACTAGGGTTATGAGTGGAAGAAGGGGATGGATTCTAAATATGTTGTGGGAGTAGAAGTGACAGGATTTGGACACTCATTAGCTGTGGGGAGTGAGTGAGAGTGAAGAGTTGAAAATTACTCCCAAGATTGAGAATCTTGGTGATTGGAACAGCTGTAGTCACTAATAGAGACAGAAAAGTTCAGGAAAAGGGTGGCTTTTGAGGTGAAGATGATATTGGTTTTATTTAGAGGACAACTTTATAAATCTTAAGTTCCCCATCTGTAAAATGAAGGGGTTGTTGTTTGTCTTTTGTTCTTGAAGAGGACCATGATATCGGGATGATATCATTATTTGCACTAAATTGGATTTAAGTGAGGGAGGGCTGTGCAAAGTCACCAACCTCACTCTCTCCTCCGGAGCCTCCAGAGCCATCTGGGTCTTTTATTGATGCTGGGTCCAGTGGCGCTCTCTCTCTCTCTCTCTCTCTCTCTCTCTCTCTCTCACTATATATATATATATATATATATATATATATATATATACTGGAGATGGCCCCAAATGTTTAAGGCAATTGGGGTTAAGTGACTTGTCCAGGGTCACGCAGCTAGAGTCTGAGATGAGATTTGAACTCAGGTCCTCCCAACTAAAGAGTCAATGCTTCTATCTGCTGTGCCACCTAGTGGGCACAGGTGAGTTAGATGATCTCTAAAGCCTTTGCTGAAATGTCTGTCATAGTTCTTGAATTTTCTACCTTTAGGGACATTTTTTTTTAAGAACATTTGGTTCTGCCTCAGACACTTGACACTTACTAGCTGTGTGACCCTGGGCAAGTCACTGATCCCTCACTGCCCCAAACACAAAAAAATACTTAGCTCATTTGAAGTGCATTAACTCATCAACCCTTACTCTCTTCTATCTGAGAGTCATAATAGAATGGAATGAGAAAGAAGTTTGATGGGATGATATGGTAAAGGTTGTAAGCTTGGGAACAGTTTTTGGCAATGAGACACCTTCCTAATGGAAAGACCCAGCATCAATAAAAGACCCATCTCTATAAACATATTCACAGTTATGTTGTTTATAATTGCAAAAAGAAATTATAATTACAAAAAGAATTGGAGAACTTCAGTATGCCCAAAGATTTGGGGAATAACTGAGCCAATTGAGGTATATAAATGTCATAAAGGATAATGAATAATTTTTTTTTTAAATATGGGAAGACATGTGAAGTTATTCACTGAAAAAGCAGAACCAAAGTAAAAACATACACAATTTGTACAACTTTTACACAAATGAAGACAATTTTGAATGGCAACAAAACTCAGATTTTTTTAAAAATTGGACATTACTTCTAATTTATAAAGCATATTCCTATCCTTTTAACAGAGAAAACTACTCAAGTATAAGATTGCATGTACTATTAGTGTCATGAGGGAGATTCAGTAGGGAGCATAGTGGGATTTGTATGATATCAAAATGAGAATTTATTATAAATTCATTTTTGTTTGTTTTTAGTGAAAAATGTCAGGAAGCAAAGAACTTGGACCTTGTTATGAATGGGAATTGGGAGGAGAGAAGAAGGTAAAGATCACATACATAATGATTCTTAGGTAAAGTACTGCATTCCTTGTCCACAGGGTCATAAACCTGGATGGGATGTTTTAGAGATCATCTAGTTTAGCATTTTCTTTTTATAAATGAGGCATCTGGTCCTAGAAAGGTAAAGTGACTTATCCAAGGTCATACAGATGGTAGCAGAGCCAGGATGGATGCAAAGCTAGGTATTTTGATTTTAAATCCAGCACTTTTTTCGCTACATTATAGCTGTTAATATGTCATATGCCTATTAACTTTTAAGATAACTATTTTGAAGATAAATGGAAAAAAAATTTGTTTAGATGTTCTGTTGAAGATTTTATCGTGGGGTCCAAGTTCCTGACTGGTGAGTGCCTCTGTGTGGCCTACTATATCAGACCTGCGTCTCTAGCCATGCCTTCTTCTCTTTACTCTTCTTCCACCCCTATATTTTCACTTGCTGCTTTCCGCCTTTCCAGTCCTGGAATCATAATAAAATCAGTACTACCCCTGCTACATCTTAAACTCAACATGTCCAAAATGGAACTCATCCTCTTTTCCCCAAAATCTTCCTCACCTTCTATTTACCCTATTATTGTAAAGGCAGCACCTTGCTCTAGTCCTCTGCTCTGCACTATCTTTCACCTCCCCACCATCCAAGTCTTTTGCCATGGCTTTCTGTTTCACCTTTTGCAACATCTGTGGAATGGGCCCTTTCTTTAGACGTGCCGCTACTCTGGCAATCGCCTTATGTTTAGATTCCTGAAATAACCTCTTGGTGGTCTTCCTGCCTCAGTGTTTCCCTCTAGTCCATCCCCCATTCAGCCATCAAAGTGATTTTCCTAAAGTCCAACCATGCCCTTCATTCAACTCCAGTGGTTCCCTGTCAGCTCTTGATCAAATACAGAATCTTCTGGGGCTTTTCAACCTAGCCACCTTGCACCTTTCCAGTCGTCTTCCACCTCACTCACTGCCACATACTCTTTGATCCACTGGCATTGATCTCCTGGCTGCTCTGTGAACAAGACACTCTGTCTCTTGGCTCTGGGTATTTTCTCTGGCTATCCCCCATTCCTGAAATGCCCCACCTCTTCATCTCTTGTCTTCTGACTTCCTTTAAGTCCCAACTAAAATCCCATCTTCCACAGGAAACCTTTCCCACCCCCTCTTAACTTCAGTGCATTCTGTCTTTTATTTCTTTTTTATCCTCTATGTAGCTTATTTGTACAATTTGTTTGCTTCTTGTCTCCTCTATGAGATTGTGAGCTCCTTGAGGGCAAGTACTGTCTTTTGCTTCTTTCACATCCCCAGCACTTAGCACAGTGGCTGGCACGTTAAGTAGATGCTTAATACATGTTTATTGACTTTGACTTGGGGGTATTTGTTAGTCTACTTTCATATACTTAAAGTTATCTCTATAACTTTCCAAACCAAAATACTCCTTCTAGCCACCTTTCCCCATTTTTTTGTCCCCATGTATAATTTATTTGGCACTTATCTTATGAGCCACTTGGAAATGAGTTGATGTCAGAAAACTCATTGAAAAGAAAGGAAACTCAAATTGCAATGAAATGTTACTAATCCCTCTATTCTACCAGTCGGCTTTTGAGGAAAAGAAATACAAATGTTTTAAGTAGTTTCTGATGTAATTTCATTTTACAGTGATTTTTACTTTATTTTTAAAAGTTTTAGCTGTCATAACCAAAGCAGAATAGAAGCTGTGATTGATATTTTGTCAATCAAAATTTAAGGAGTACGATTTAAAAATTTTCTGAAGATATTTTTATTTATTTCCATGTTTGCTTTTTAAAAGATGAATTTTTCAATTATTTAATTTCTTTTCTATTTTAAAATATGTCAAGTGCTGATATTGCTTTAGATGAACCAATTAATTAATCTACAACCATTTACTAAGCAGTTGTTATATTTTAGTCATAAGCTTTGGGGAAACAAAGAAAATGCAAAAACAGACTCTGCCCCCAAGGAGCTTATAATCTAATGAGGAAGATGAAAGGTAAGTAAATAAAGGAGATACATAAAGGAAGATAACCTTGGAGGTAAAGACACTGGTTGCTACTGGGATTCTGAAAAGCCTCCTACAGATGATTGGATTTGAGATGAATCTCAAAGGAAGCCAGATTTTCTAAGTGGTGGAGTTAAGAAAGGAGAAAACTCCATTGTGAGGGACAGCTGGTGAAAAGTGGAAATCTGCGATGTGCAAGGAACAGCAAATAGATCAGTTTGGTTTGGTCATAGTATATGTGGAGGGGAATCAAGAGTCAGAGGATTGTAAAGATAGCAAGGGGCTAGTTTGGGAAGAGTTTTGAATGCCAAATGGAAGAGTTCACATTTGATTTAAGAAGTAATAAGGAATCAGTGAGATTCAGGAGATACCATATTCAAACCTGTGTATTAGGGAAATTAGTGTAGCAACTGAGTGGAAGATAAATTGAAGTTTGGAGAGAACTGAAGGAAGGAGACCAATTAGGGCCTCAGCCAGAGTGGTGACTGTGAATAGAGGGATAGGGATCTATGTATTGTAGAGGTAGAAACCACAAGATCTGGTAACTAATTGGGTATGTGAAGTTAATGAGTGTGAAGAGACAAGAATAACACTGAACCACCTTGGTGACTAAGGTTGGTGGAACTTTTGACAGTCTTAAGCAAATTTGAAAGAGGAAAGAATTTTAGGGTAAAAATAATGACTTTATGTTGAGTTTGATATGCCTAAAGATATCTAATTCCAAATGTCCATTAGGCGGTTGGTGATTCCATACCAGAGAGACTAGGACTAGATATCTGGGAGTCATATTTAAGATTCTATTTGGACCTATGGGAGCTAATGAAATCACAAAATGAGATAGTGTATAGACAACAGAGAAGTCTCAGAATAGAACCTTGGATCCCCATAGTTATCAGACATCAACACAGATTAATACTCCACATAGCTAATGAGGAGTCAACTTTTACAATGAATTTTGAAGAATAATATATTATAGTGCCGTTTTTCTTTTCTGCAAAAGTTCTGTGTTTGTTGGGATAAACATTCTTTGCAAATAAAAAATTGCCATCCATTACAAAACTTATTTTCTCAGACTTGTTTGATATTTTCTCAACACTGTTTTTCTTTATTTCTGTTGGGTCATCCACATATTGATTCCTTAAGAACCATGGTATAGTGGAAAGACTACTTACTGTTTATGGTCTGAAAAATTGGATTCATATCCCAGCTTTGGCACTTGAATGTTCTTAGGTAAATCATTTCACCTCTCTGAGATTCAGTTTCCTAACCTTAAAATGATGAACTAGTTGACCTTTCAAGTTCCTTCCAGCTCTTAAATATACGAACCAATAAGATTGTGGTAATCTATGTTCTACAACCATATAGCATTATGTTAATGCCAGATGAGTTTTTGTTTCAAGGAAGATCTTGGGTTCATTGAAAGTTCTATACAATTTACTAAATGCCATCTAGCTTATTCTCTTCCTCCTGTTGAATTATGTGTCCAGCTTTTTGTCGGTCTTTAATACCTGAATGGACACATATACAGACATACATTCAGATTATGTTATATGTTATGATTTGGATAACAGATATTGATCCATTTGGATTTTTTGATGTGGAGTTAGGCTGAATTCACTTGAATTATTATTAATATATTTTATGAGGCACTGTACTATTTTAGTGCCCGATAAAATCAGAACAATGTTCCTTACAAATAGGAATATTTGGAGGACCTCAACTTTTATAGGGAATCTCTATTTTGTTAAAGCTGTGTACTGGACATCCTCTATAACAATGGCAAACAACTTTGGCACACATATCTCCCTTTTAAGCTTCACTTAACATTACTTAATGATCAGAAGACAGAAAATTATTTCTTCAGGGTCTATTGAAAAAATCTTTTTATGCTCTTAACATGTACAAAGGAGAAACTTTATTGGAGTTGCCTTTAAGGAAGCATTTGTTAATGGGTAGAACTAAAGTATTACCTCAATAACTCATCTTGGTAATGAGATGGCCCTTGGATCATCAAAGGCTATGCCAGTAGAACCCAAGCTCTAGTGTGTTCAATTCAATTTAACAAATATTCATTAAGGACTTCTGTGCTAGACACTATATTCTATGCTGGGAATACATGGGGGGAAAATAACTGTCCTCAAGGAACTTAAAATCTTTCTTCTTACTTGGGTGGGAGAAGGGTATAGATGTAGTGGATTCACAGAAAGTATAGTGCAAGATAATCTGAGAAGAAAAAGCACTCACAACTGGGATGGTAAGGAAAAATTTCTCTGAACATTGAAGGAAGCTGGGAATTGTAAGAGACATTTAAAAGCTCTGCTATGTGGGTTTTATGTTCTCACAGCTTAGTCAGATCATCAGTCTAGATTGGTGCTTTCAACAAAATTTAAGGGGCACTGAATTTTTAAGACTAGCCTGCTGTGCTTTTAATTCAGGAAGGAATTAATACAGTCATGTTTGGGGTGGGGGGGATAATCCCAAAATCAAAATCCTACCATATTTTGAATTTTGCAGTCTTTCAAACTTTATAATCTAGCTTCTTTTCCTCACTAAAATTATCCTATTAATGATATAGTAAACTAACAGTTGAAATTAACTTTAGCTCAAATTATTACAAGATTTCTGAGGAGGTACCTAGTTTACTCAGGAGGAATTTAGGCACTAATAGAATTTGGATAAAGTCGATGACTATAAATGCAGATTTATTAATTTTATACTTTTTCCTTAGTATTTGGTATTAGTTTTATTGTTACATGTTTTGAAGACACTTTTTGTCCTGAGATGTTTCCTTTTTCTCTTTTTCTTGAACTGATAAGTATGGATCACAGATTCTCTTTAAAGATGCTCTTAAGGTTTTTGCTGTTGAATTTTGTCAGTGTTGTGGCTTAATTAATTCAGTGAGGTTTCTATGTTAGCTTAGTGTACTCAGCCTTAACAAATTACTGTAACTGCTGTTGTTTTTGCAACCTTTAAAACTTTTTAAAAATTGTGTTATTATACTTTATTTACTTAAAAAAAACCCCTGCTTGTTAACTAACATTTTTGAGGAGCCAGTATGGTTTTTACCTTATTTGAGGAATTTCAAAATTTTCCAGAACAGATGTATTGCCAAGATTTAGATTTCATTTTAAATATAGATAAACACAATATCATATAAAGTTAAGCTACTTTATGGGGGACTTAAAACCCACTTCTGCTGATCTATGGTGCTGAGCTCTTTGATATTTCTTTTTCATATAATAGTTAAAAAATGGAATCACATTTACTTTATTTTACTTCATTTAATCCTACGAGGAGGGTACATATGCTCTGAATGAGCTTACATTTGTTGGGAGCAGGGGCACAGTGTAAGGAGGAGAAACCCTTTGAAAAAAAGATGTAAAAATACATTCAAGGAAACTATGTAAATTAAAAAGTGGAAAGGGCAAAGGGCTCTTATAGTCAATAACATGGGCTCATCCAGAAAAGGATTCTTGGAGGAGATGAATGTTGACTAGTGTTTTCAAAGGTTGGGAGGACATTCCTTATGGCAGAATGCAGTGTACAGACTCCTAGAGAGCAATTCATAGAAAGGGCAGCAGGCAACATTTATAACAATCTTACATAACTGCCAAAAATATACTGACTCTCCTTAGTTCTTTCCCCTCTGCATTCTTTGGGATCCCTCTCTTTGATGTTTGCAAGCTTGATTTACACTGATAGTACAAAGGTTTAATAGGCATTGGAGCAGTGAGGAGAACCAAATTGTCATAGTGGAGTGAAATTTGGGCTGAGAGATCATGATTTCCCATCTCAGATGTTAACTCAGCTTATGGCCTTGGAGAAGCTACTGTTGAACTCTTCTAGGCCTTGATTTCTTCATCTGTAATTTAAGGGCACTTGAGACTAGATGACCTCTGAGAGGCTTGGGGTATCAAAGGCACATGGTTCTGTGAGACATACTTGATGAATTGCAAACTTTCCTTATTCTTCAGCAATGACTAAGTTCCAGTTGCATACTTTAAAATGGAGAGAGTAGTATTATAGTTCAAAAAGTGTTAGATTTAGACATGAGTTCAAATCTAAGCTCTTTCACTTAAAAGGCATGTGACCCAGAGCAAAATCATATGACTTTTTGGTCCCTTTTTCTTATGTGTTAAATGTGAGGTTTGAACTAGTAACCTGTAAGATCTATAATGCCATAATCCGATGATCTCTCATATTTTGTGGAGATTTTCAGTAGGAAGCTGAAAGGGGTTTGTGGGCCTTCTTTATTGCCATTTCCTGCAACTGTAGTGATATATAATAAATATTTTAACTAGTAATGACTATCAAAATTGCTAGATTACAAATTTCAGGAATTACCTTCATTGCCTAATGCCGTGCTTTGCACATAATTGAACAAATGAGTGCTGAATATTTGTATATAAATCCTAACTAGTAGCTATATATAGCCAGTAGGCAGGGGGAATAAAGCACTAGGTATATTCTTGATTTTCAATAAATAAATACATATACAATTGTATATGAATTAACTAGAACAAAGTAAATAAATTTATTAACATGCAATAAATCTTAAAACTTTAAATCTTTAGAAAACACTATGTCCTTTTGCTGTAATGCATCTGCATAATTTAACATTGAGGTCATGCATTCTTTATACATATAGTCTTTTTTTTCTTTTTCACAGGGCAGTGAGGGTTAAGTGAATTGCCCAGGGTCACACAGCTAGTAAGTGTCAAGTGTCTGATACTGGATTTGAACTCAGGTCCTCTTGAATCCAGGGCCAGCACTCTATCTACTGCACCACCTAGCTTCCCCCTATACATATAGTCTTTAATTGAAACTATACTTTTATTACATTAGATAGTAAACCTACATTTGACAAATAGTCCATTTTTCTAAGTCTAACCTGTAGGTTTTCTTTTTATCTTAAATATGTTTTTATTTATTTTGTTAAGTTGTTTTTGTTTTTCTTATTATTTAGTATTTGTTGTTCCCATTACATGTAAAAACAATTTTTAACATCCATTTGTCCTTCATTTTTATAGCAGCTTTTTTTTGGGGGGTGGGAGCAATGAGGAGTTAAGTGACTTGCCCAGGGTCACATAGCTAGTAAGTGTCAAGTGTCTGAGGCCGGATTTGAACTCAAGTCCTCCTGAATCCAGGGCCGGTGCTTTATCTGCTGTGCCACCTAGCTGCCCCCTGTCCTTCCTTTTTGAAGAGGAACAATGACATAATGTGGTGATATCTTGTCTTCCATGTGAATTGGATTTAAGTGAGGCAGAATTGTGCAAAGTCATTAGCCTCGTTTTCTTTTCCAGAGTCATTAAAATCTACTAGCAAGACAAAAGTCAGTATAACTAGCAATGGCCCATGATGCTGAGGATGACCTTGGTGGCTTTGATGTCTGACCAAGATCTAAGCACTCCATAGTGCATGATTCAACAACCTTCCTGGCCATTGGAAAACATAGTTCTCATCCATCCATTCCCCCAAGGAGGTTTTTACATGCCTGGGTGGAAATATCCCCCTAACTCATTGACCATTTTGAGGCCTGTTGTATACATCTATCTGGTTTAAGTTTCTGGCTTCATCTGCTGAGACAGTTTTACTGGGGTGTGACCATTGTGCATGCTATAGCTTCTTGGAACCATAGGTGAGAGTTGGGTGGATATCAAAGGTATCTAATTAAATATTATCCAATTACATGTAAAAATTTTTAACATTCATTTAAGAAAAAACATTTTGAGTTCCAGATTCTAACCCTTCCTCCTTCTCCCAGCTTACCTTCTTGACAAGGCAAGGAGTTTGATATTGATTATACATGTGACATCATGCAAATATATTTCCATATTAGCCATGTTGTAAAAGAAAACAGTAAAAAAAAAAAGAGAAATAGAGAAAGTAAAAAAAGTATGCTTTAATCTGTATTCAGAGTTTATTAGTTCTCTCTCTGGAGGTGGATAGCATCTTTCATCATGAATCCTTTTCTTGATCAAAGTAGCTAAGTCTTTCACAGTTCATCATCCTTACAATATTTCTGTTACTTTGTACAATGCTTCCGGGTTCTGGTCACTTTTCTTTGTATCAGTTCATGTAAGTCTTCCCAGGCTTTTCTGAAACCATCCTGTTGTCATTTTCAATGGGGCTTACGTCAGGTGAGTTTCTAGGCAGTTGGAAATCAAATGAAATATTTGTAAAGTGCTTAACCCAGTACATAAATTCAACACTCAACTGATAGAATTAACTAAATTTGGGGAAACTGGCTCAATCTGATTTCACCTGGTTAGATAGTTTGAGTCAACCAAGTGTCAGTAGAAGCACACTTACAAGACCATTGTTATTGTAAAGTAAAATAATGCCAAAATTATTGTTTTTCTCAAGTAAATTTCACACCACTTCATTATCCTCTTGAAGACTGGCTATTTTTCCATGAATAGCAGAGAATGATAATTTGATTATTTTACCTATATGATAGAATTTTAAACTCTGTTAGGGTAGAGATTATTTCATTTTTTTAAATTTGTATCCTGGGCATATAGTACAATGTCTGGTACATAAATACTTGTTGATTGATGGATTGGGCATAGAAGAAATTGAAACACAAAAAGAAGTAGTTGGTACTTAGTAGAAATTAGGACTCAAACTCTAGGTCTTTGTACTTCCACCAGACCACAAGAAACAGAAAGCTTTTGAATTATAGTTCCATATATGGTAAAAGTTTATTTTGTAAATTCAAATGGAAAGAAGGCTGCTGTCTTATATAATTAAGCTAATAATGGTAACTGACAGAACTCGAATTAAATGTAGTGGTTAAAGTCGGCCTGGAAAATAATGCTGTTTGCTCATTTTTTCCTCTTTGGTGTAATTGTTTTGCTAAATTTTTATGGTAGATGCAGAAGGAAGTGGAATTATATGTGGTGCAAAAAACATCTAACTATGACGGTTTTAACCTTACATTGAATCTGGTTTCATGTCCTTTTTAAAATAAATTTTCAGCACAATTTGAAGTTTTAGCAGTGGGATTTAGAGAAGTAATCCAGCAGATTCATGATATGTATTTTGTTTTACTATTCACACTGTAAACAATTTTATTCATATTCATACATAATCCTTATCTCAGTTGACCAAGAATCCCAATGGTTTCCTATCCCTCCTATTGAATAGGATCTTAAAAATCTACAAAATATAATATTTTTAGTGTCTTTTTCTTACTGTGCTTTGATATACATCAATATATCAAGCATCTGTAATTTTGTCACTGTGTCATTTCCTCAGTGAAATTGATTTGAAACCTTTCAGTAATGTAGTCATAGAGAGCTGAATTTCAGGGAGGCTAAGTCACCTGACCATGATCACAAAGCTAGTCGATATCCTGCTGTCAGATACTAAAGTATGTTGCCTCACCACATCATTACTATTTAACAGTTGTATCGAAATTCAATTTATCTGCAAAGGTAATTAATTTGTTTTAAAAACAGAAAGAAGATCACCCATTACCACGTCCTGGATGACCAGTTGTCAGATATGTTATAGTGGGAATTCCTTTTGGATATGGGCTGTTGAGGTACTTTCAAAGTTTCAAAACTCCAATTCTACATTTTGTACAGCTTTGAAAAGTTTTTAAATGTTTGGAAATTTTTGTGAGCTTAGAAAAATTGGAAATGTTTTAGTATTAGAATTTAAATGTAAATAGTGTCCATTTCCCCATTCTAAGGAAATAGTATATTTCATTTACATTAAATTTTGGTTATATAAATACTATTCTGAAAGTTGTCTTTTTTTTTTAACATTTTCACTGCATTGGTAAATTTTTTAATATATAATATAAGCATATAAATTCCTCTTGTAGAATTGGGAGCTTGTTCCTGCTATAATCAGAATCAATTGTTAGCATTGGAAGAGACCTTAGTGAACATCTGTTTGCTTAATTGGTTGTTGTCCTTCGTTATCCAAGGATCAAAAGGACATCACTATGTTGGAGTCAAGGTATAGTCTTTCCGACTGTGGCTGATTAGACTGATCCGAAGTTAGAAAGCTCTACCACAGGCTAGGTACAAATAGTTTATATGAACATTTGGAATGTAGATGTCTCTAAATTTGCACATCTTACATTTATTTTGAGCTACTGCAATTCTGCATCGCTCATAGAGTACAGAGCCTTCTTTGAAGTGGACATGCTATGCTGGGCAGCCTTGTGCCAGTGTCTCCTGTGTCTCACAATCAATTCCAAAACTTTTCAGGGAGACCTTGAGAGTGTCCTTATATCACTTTCCTGACCACCATAGGAGCGCCTGCCTTGTGTGAGTTCTCTGTAAAATAGTCTTTTAGGCAAACGTACATTTGGCATTTGAACAAGCCTTTGGAGTTGTGCTCTCTGTAGTAGAGTTTGAATGCCTGGTATTTTAGTTCCAATAAAGAATCTCAGTGTCCAGTACCTTATCTTGCCAGATAATCTTCAGAATCTTCCCAAGACAATTCAAATGGAAGTAGTTCCATTTCCTGGCAAGGCATAGGTATACTTTCCAGGTTTCACAGGCATACAACAATAAGGTCAACACAATGACTCTATCAACCTTCAGTTTGGTAGTCAGCCTAATATTTTTTCTTTCCTACATTTTCCATTGGAGCCTCCCAAACAATGAAATAGCTCTAGCAGTGCGTGTGCAAATGTGCTGGAAAGTATATTGTGGAGGTAAGTGAACTTAACTGTGATATATTTTTTTTAACACTTCGAGGATCATTTTATTGATCTTTTATAGAAAACAGGACTTTATTTGCCAGGAAGGATGATGCCATCGTACTTCTGCTGGAACCAGCGCATGGCTTCCTCTTTGCCAATTCTGTGTTTGGCCCCGATGCAGCCTGCCCTCCGCTTTTTGTCTGCAATGCTGAAACTGGGCCTGCCCAGCACCACATGAAGTCCAAGCCGTAGATGCCAATGCTTGGGTCTTATTTAATCCCCAGGTCGATATGCTCTTGGATCCCAAAGCCAAAGTTGCCTGTGTCTGAGAATTTATTTTTCCTTAACTCGTATTATCGCACCTTCAGCCCCTTCTCCAGAATCTCTTCAGCTTTGGCTCCATGGATTGTACAGTGAACTGTGATCTTCTCATTTCTCCCGATTCCAAAAGATCTGACAGTATGGCGAGCTTTGGAGAACACTGGGGTTTGGCCTGTGAGCTGCTCTAACACTTTGGCAGCCCGGGTCAGGCGATCCCCACTCTCCCCAAAACAGATGTCAAAGCAGAGCTTTCGGATGCGCATTTCCCACATGGGGTTTCCTTTTTCATCTTGATCTTGCACCATGGTGGAAAACCCGAAGCTTAACTGTGGTATTCAGAATTTCTCTATTTGCTGTAACTGATGATTCCATGTATGGATGGTGTGGTGCTGGCTGGTAGAGAAGCTGTATTTTTTTGGTGTTAATTGTCAGGCCAAAATTATCACAAGCAGCAGAGAATTGATCCATATTTTGTTGCATCTCACCTTCATAGTACATTGAGGGCATGATCATCTGTGAACAAAAAATCATGCACCAACTCTTCTTCTACTTTAGTCTTGTCTTGTAGTCTCTTCAGATTAAGTAGTTTACCATCAGGGTGGTAGTTGACCTTGTTGGCTGTTTTTGTCCTCATCGAAGGCTTCTGACTGCATTACTGAAAACATCATGCTAAAAAGCATGGGAGCAGCACCGGCCCTGGATTCAGGAGTACCTGAGTTCAAATCCAGCCTCAGACACTTGACGCTTACTAGCTGTGTGACCCTGGGCAAGTCACTTAACCCCCATTGCCCCGCCCCCCCCCCAAAAGCATGGGAGCCAGCACACAGCCTTACTTTACTCCACTGGTGCCCAGGAAAGCATGAGAGTAGTGTCCATTATCCAGAAGCTGGGCAAGCTGACCATCATGAAATTGACATACAATACTGATGAACTTCTCCAGGCAACCAAATTTTGACATAATTTTCCATAAGCCCTTGTGACTGACAGTATCAAAGGCACTGGTCAGATAAACAAACACTGTACAGACCTATTGTTCTGCTCCTGGCAGTTCTCCTCAAGTTGTCGGATAGCAAGTACCATAGCATCTGTTTCTTGGCCCTTTCTGAAGCCACATTGACTGTCAGGTAGATGACCATTTTCCAGGTAAAGGACCAGCCTATTAAGGAGGACTCTGGCAACAATCTTCCCAGCAGTGACTAAAGAGAGATTCCCCTGTGTTTGGTCACAGGATAACCTATTTCCTTTTCCTATACAGAGAGGGACAATGGAGGTGTTCTTGATCTCCTGGGGGATAAACCTCTTCTTGCCATAAAAGCCAGAAAATTGCTGTAATCATCAGGTAACTTTGTGGATGAGGAAACTGTTGCCTTGGAGATGGTGAATGACTTTCACAGATCATGGTGCCAGTGACTGCAAGATACAGAAGTTGAACTAGAAAATATTAATTTTGTACATCTTCAGGTTACTAATAGTCATTGTCATAGTGTACTTCTTCACTCAGCAAGGGAAGCAGTAGGTGATTGTATAGTAGTAAAGAGGTTTCAATCTAATTAGAAACACAAGGTGCAAGATTCAGGGAGAGGGCAATAAAAAAGGTGCTGAGAATACGGTGCCTGCCTTGAAGAAACTTAAGTGATTGGCTGTTGGATTCTTGGATCATCTTGCAGAGATGTTCTGATAGCAGTGATGTCCCCATATTCAACAGCAGCAATAATAATAGTAATTAACATGCGTATGGCATTTTAGTTTTACAAAGCATTTTACATAGTTTTATCTTTTATCATCCTTATAATCACATGGAATTATTATAATCATTTTGCAGATGGGGAAAGGGAGGCTTCTAATGCTTAAGTGATTTCCCCAGGGTCATACAGCTAATAAAGTGAGAGACTGAATTTGAAACCAGATCTTACTATGTTCCAGATAGATACTTTTTCTACTCTCTGTGTTCTAGACACTCTTTTTACCAAACCACACTGTCTTTCTGAGAGAAAGAACTCTGTACAGAGATTAATAGACCTTCTGTGTTACTACTGTATTTTGTCTCCCTACCAGGCTTATCATTTCTTTTCCAGACCCTCATTTCCTCTTTCTGTTTAGGTCATCTGTCTTATGATAATATAATTTCTGTTACTACCTCTATTGATTGTTACCAAAAGGATTGCCGCCATATTCCCCCTATATGGTTCCTAGATTCCATTACATAAGTATATCATATCCACTTTTGCTATTCACCACCCCACATCTAAAAAATTTTCCTTCCTTTTCCTCTTACCTGTCTGGAACAATATTCCGGTCATGGGTCTTAGCACATCAGGCTGAATTTGCTTCTTTGAAATAGAATCTTTAGTTCTTATTTAGTACCTATACCTTATGCATTTGTATGTAGACATATGGTGTCATGGATCAGGGACCTCGGTGTCTAACAAGTCCAACCTCTTCATTTTACAGATAAGGAAACTAAGGCATTGAGTAGTTAAATGATTTGCCCAGGATTTTACAGGTTGTAAGCTTTACAGGAGGGATTTGAACAGAGTTCCTTTGATTCCAGAGCCAGTTCTTTCCATTGTTATATTCTGCCTCCTTTCCTGAATGTTTTCTCTTGTAAGCTTCTAGGTATTTCTGCTGTTATCTTTTCCCCTACTTTTGTAACTACTTAGGTCCCAAGAAGAAAAGTGACTTGATAGTCTTACCTAGCTAGGAAACAGTTAAGTCTGAACTTAACTGTTTCTTTCATATCACAAGCTCCAGAGTGGTACCAATTGGTATTAACCTAGTAGTCTATTTAAAAATTATTTAACCTAACCCTCTAATATCTATGGTTTTGGTTTTTATATTTTTTCACTGGCAGCTGGTTAGCTTGGGGGTTTTGAATTGGTATTGAATTTCTCAACTTTTGGTTATTTCTCCAAAATTGTCTGGAAGTAATTACCTTGTGTTTAGTTATGTAGTTAGTAGTCTCAGAATAGTTCCTCCTGGACAACTTCACCAATTATATAAACCACTACCTCAACAATGGGAATGAACAGGCACCTTTGTTGTAAATCTCAGCACAGAAGTCAAGGTTTTCATGGGTATATCCCTGGATGCAATTCCTTTGTGGTTTTGATTAAAGGACATTTTTCTGGGTAATATGGAGATGTATTCTGCTTGCTCTGTATAACACCAGAATCAAGTTTTATTATTAACTCATTTAGGAGTCAAATCCTATGGTTAAAGTGTCTGTTTTTCATTCTATCTTTGACACCATCAGTTAATGCTTTCAGAGATATACAGGGTGTGTTTTCAATGAAAAACTCTTGGAGAACTACGTGGGTTCATGCTGATGGACCATACCAACCATACTGGTTTTAGGTTAGATGTGGACATTTTCTCATTCAGGACCAAGCCCTCTGCTTCTTGGAAGCACTTTAAGATAATATTTGAATTGCCAAATTTACAAAGACATTCACCGTTTGTGCTGTATTAATTTGATGCTTGGATTTCTTAAGTGTGACTTAAAGGACAATTTGCTTGCCTAAAATGCTCCAGATATTCACTGTTTCTGGAATGCTTTAATTACATGCTTGCAAGCTTGGAAACATTTGTTTCTGTGACTTGAAATATTCATTGTATTTCCAAATTCTTAAAGGGGAGTATCTTTTCTTTCCTCAATTTATCTAACAATAAATCACCCAGGGAACAGAGAGAACAGGCAATAATTAACACCAAAGGATTTTGCTAGCCTCATCATTTTTCTCTAGAATAATTAAAATTCCAAGTTTCTTCAATATTACATGAATTCAAAAGATGTGCCACATAAATGTTATGTAATGGTTAATAAAAGCTAATTTCTATAAATTATTCTAACTTTATAGCTGGCGATTCTATTTGTTTTATACTTCATAGCAAAAAGTTTTATCTTCGTAGTTGAATCAATTTCACTTCTAACTTTTCTGCAAGTTGAATTTAGTCACAAATTGTCATTCAGGAATAAGAACAAGCAGCTGGTTAGGATTTCAGCACAGAACAAACAGTACTGGAGATTCTAATAAAAAAATGGAGGAGTGTAGATTGCTTTTTCAGTCTTCTCATTCTCCACCTCTCAAACTCCCATAACCAGATTTTAAGTTTTGACTTCTGTGCTCAAGAAACACAATTTGTAAACAAATATTCTATTTCTACTGCATGTTTAAATTTGTAAATTTGTAAATTTTAGAACTCAAACCTGTAAATTTAAATTTTGGGTGTCTTAATTCAACAGTTTCTGAGATCATTAACAAAAGCTTCTATTATACAATGTATCCATTTTTCCTTTCAAATGTTTTTTTTTTTAATCATGACTTTTTCCTCAAAGTCTGGCACTCTGCCATTGTGTCTCTCTAACAATGGCTATGATATATTTACATTTACATTTTTGGCTGAGGGTTTTTGAGAACCTTTTGGCACATTGGAAGTTTCCTTAGGATGTTATATTCCTTGCATGATTGTTCATATGTAAATAGTTATGAGTGAGTTGCTGGACTCCTTTCATTTAGAGGTAGTATGTGTCTATTTTAGTGGAGAACTGTGCTGGTCCTAGTGTAGCTTAGAAAAGAGTGCTCTATCCTCACTATTTGAGCTTAGAAAAGATAATGAAATCCTTTGTGAGTGTCTCTTCCCCCTGCATCCCCCCTCCAACTCTCATCCATAAAAAGACTTGTATTTCAACCAGAATTGGCTGTGCAGCTGCAACCGTGGTAACAAGACTTAGGAAAAAAGAATTAGGGCAGCATTCCAAAAATCAAGGCAGAGAATAGTCCTATTTGGAACTGAGTAAATGAAAATGGTAGCAGAATTTGGGGATATCAAGACCACCATCTTCTTTGGCATGGTGGAATTTGACCTACATTTTTATATTTTACAGAAATAAAAAGGTGACTTTTGATCTTTCCAAGAGTAGATACTCCTCTTTCCTCCAATTTAAAATAACAGTAATCTAAGTAATTATAGGAGTAAAAGAAACCTGTTGTTAGATGTAAAATATTTCTGTATAAATGTACATTTTGAAACTTTAAAAAACTCGAGAGATAAATCTTAGATGATTTATATAGGGTACCCCCCCAAATTATATAACTTTCAAAAAGGTTTTATTGATGCCTGGTTTAAAGGTATTAATCTTAAATTTCTGGATAAATGTTTAGACAGAGTACTAAAGTATTTAAAAACCTATATTTTTAAAAGCTTTTGGTTAAGAAGAAAAGTATTGTTTATGAAAATTTTACTTTAACAGTATGATAATTTACAGGAAAAACGCTGAAATTAGGTAACAGAAGTGAAGGAAATAAAATAGATCTCATTAATTACCCAGAAGTTTTTTTCTTGGTGGGGGGGGGGAGAGATAAAGGTGGGGAAAGGATTGGGAGTTCTCTTATGGGTCTTCCAGGAGCCTGGGAACTGTTAGAATAAAGGAAGAACAAGTGACCTGTGACCTAAAAAAGTAGACAGAGTCCTTTGGGAAAGTAACTTTTCATCCTGTAAAGAAATCTTCCTGGACTTTCTTAACCCAGGACATAAAACTTCCTACCCATCATTCTTGAAGCCTGCAAAGTGAACTGAATCTCCTCATCTTCCAGAGACAAAGAAAGAAACAATGCCCTGAAATTGTTAGGACCAATTTCAGCCCTTCTCTTCCTATTCTAATAGAAAGGAATGTGCTTAGGATAAATATTGAATCCCAAGTCCTTTTCAGAAGACTATTTGCTTGATTTCTAAGTGCTACTGATGTTATTGCTGAAATGTATGGCACAGACGTGTGTGTATATGTGTGTACTCGCATGCATGATATGCTTTCATTAGGTTAGGAAAATAGTAAGGACTTTGTATGTCCTTTTCCTACAGTTACCTTATTTCTAAGGTATCTACCCTTCTAACCAGACTAAATTCTTTTGATATTGTGTCCTTAATTGACCAGTTCTTAGGCCCACTGATTTCTGATTAAGGCTTATTGCTCATTTTGAAGTTCCTAGGTCTACCAACTGGTAAAATATATTGATTAGACTTGCTTCACTGACTTAGAAAGGAAACAAATAAGTTGTGTGTTTTTTCTGTAAGATTTCTAGTTCTATGAATAAATCTATTACTAATGCTGATTGTTTTTGAACCATGTTGCAAAGAACACTTCTCCTTTAGGTTAGGGTGTTATTTATACCACTTACAACACGAACCAATAGCAAATTTTAAAATTTAGGTTCTGGGCTTAAGAAATATAAGTTGTGAATGGATATTCTTATTTTGTAAGAGAATCTTGAAATTATCGATCTGGCAAGTGTACAGTTTGGTGTTTTTATTCCAAAGTTTTACTACTGATTGAAATGTTTTAATGGACTTTAAATAATTTAGCATTGGTGTACAGAATAATGGTGAAAGTTAATCTCATTAGCCATCTTGATTTAATTAAATGTGTAATAAACTTTTAGCAGCATCTCTTTTACATTTTCATTAGAAATTAAGTGTAAAAGTAATTATCAGAAATTTCTTGAGCAGATATACATACTACCAAAGCTGCTTATAAGTATTTTAGTATTGGAGTAGATTTAGAGGCATTTAATTACCTGTCAGAGAGGAAAGAAAAAATAAAGATAGAAGGTTCCTCATTAAGGCTGGTTCTGTCACACACTTGGTATGAAAATGCAGTTTGCCTAAAAATACCATAATAGTAACATAGGTAAGGGCAACATTTAAAAAGTAGATAGATGCTAAGCTGTAAAAAATATACAAAAGCTAAAAACAGAACAGATATTACCAAAGTTCACAAACCTGACAGTGAAATAAAATAATACTAATGGAAGGAAAAAGGTTAAAATAGTATAAACGTGCTTTAAAACACCAGATGGTAATAAAACATTTAAGCCAAATATCCTATTATGAAATAATAAAATAATTTAAAAAATGCAATCTTCCTACACAGACTTTGTCATTCTAAGAACAGAACCCATGATACATAATTTGTAGTACTCTTCTGCACCTGTTACTTTAAAATTTTGTTTTTAATAAAAGATACTATGGGGCGGCTAGGTGGCGAAGTGGATAAAGCACCGGCCTTGGATTCACCAGTACCTGAGTTCAAATCCAGCCTCAGACACTTGACACTTACTAGCTGTGTGACCCTGGGCAAGTCACTTAATTCCCATTGCCCCGCCAAAAAAAAAAAAAGATACTATGTTATACTTAAATGATTGCTCAAGCACATATCAATGAAAAAGTATCAAATAATATAGAGAGCCATCATAATATATGAATACCAAGGGCATGGACATTCAAAACATCTACAGTTTGCAGGAAAAAAATAGGACATTCTTAGTTGGATGAAATGCTAAGGATCATCTGATAACAATAACCTTTCTAAGTAGGTGACTTCTGTGCCTAAGTTTAATGGCCACAGAAATTAATTCACTCCAAAGATGCTTATTTTAACAAAGGGCTGTGGTGGGATGTCAGAATAGAGTTAAGTAAATAATTCCAGATTGTATCAGATGAGTTGTCTATAGTAAAACATGTTCAGTTACTAACCATGCTCAAATGAACTGGATATTACACCCACATAGACCATTTGTTCTCAAATCCTCTTTTAAACCCTTAAGCTATTTGCTTGCATTTCAGAGCATGCTCTATATACAAGTGTTAACCCCATATTAAATAATACACCTAAGTAAAAAATTGGAATTCCCTTTGAGGTAGCACAGGATATTCCATAAATTATTTTCCTTTAAGATTATTCCTTTTTTTTTTTTAACAAAACTAGAGATGTTTTAGATTTAATTAGGAACTAATTAATACATATATTCTGGTCCAACAAATTTACTTTATTGTCTAATTATTCCCAGGCAGATGACAAAGCCAAATATTATTCATTTACTTAGTTGTTTGGAGCATGGAATCTCAGATTGAAAACAGCAGGAGGTGCTTATATATTGCAACAACAATTATATGAAGAAGGACTTGCCCTGGTTATAGAGATTCTTCTATTAGAGGAAGTCAGGACCACTATTGCAGCCTCCTGGCCAAAGCCCGAGGGCAAAGAACAATGGAAGTATCCTTAGTTCTAATTGATTTCAGGTGAGAATAGCATAAGCAGTCTAGTGTATGACCTGATAGCACAGCCAGGCTCAGAATTAACCAGGTGGGAAAATGTTTTGTATGGGAATCTAAGTCAAACCTTAACCTTGACCTTAACCTTCCCAGGAGCGTCAGTCTAACCTTATTCAGAGGGATAGATATCCACTGGCCATAGATCACAGACCTCACACCCATTGACCTTCTGGCTATTTCACTGAAGAGGTGAAACATTGACTTAGGGGCACAAAAAAACCGAAAAAATGAAGCTCGAAAAGAAAATTCATGGTCCCAAAAAGATTTCACTCAGCAAAATTTGACTAATTACAATGGAGTTGGACAGTTATTATCAACGCTGTCAAGCTGTTGCAATAAATTAGCTAACCAAAAAATCATATAAAATATTTCGTTTAACCTTTTCTTTGAATATTCCCTTTTCTCTAATACAGTTTAAAACTCAACCTGATATAAAAAGGCAGTTATTCGATTTTAATAAAGTAATCACATTCTGTAAGTTCACACAGATAGTGACATATGATAGATTGCTAACCCTTTAAAAGCAAAAATATATATTTTAAGACCAGTCTATCCAGACTAAAGTCGGTTAAAGATGTAATGTCAGTTTAGACTATTCCAGATGCAACTTTGTAATTCACAATAAACAGTCCTATACTACAAATTCCTACTTACTCCTCCCTCTCATCAAGGAATGTTTGCAATGGGGGAGGGGATTTAGTTTTCTAAGTGGAGCAATGCACAAATTCTTTCATAGTGCTGCACAATTTTTATAAGTGATAGTCAGATGACTCCAAATAAAACTTCCTTTTTACTATAGACACACGTGCATGTTTCCAATTTCTTAAATTATAATACTTCAGAATATTAACAGTTTTCAAACATTTTCCTTTCTTTTAACAGTTCAATTCATAATCTAGCAACATCCAGATTAGAAAAGAAGCTGTGTTCCTAACAGCATAATTTCACAATATCATAAATAATTTTATGGATTTGAAACTTGAAACAAAAGCCATTACTAGTCAGGTGATTTCAGTTCCGTTGAATGCATTTCCTAATTCCCTTATATAGAAAACTATTCTTCCTATGTCATGTAACTCTAATACAATTTAACAAATTTAGGTAGAACTTACTTCCTTTTACTAAGTTTCAAAATACAAGGTTGCAGTTATTTTTCATTAACAGCACTAGGAAATGCATGTACAGCTTTTACCAATTTAGTCTCATAATTGTTATTATGTTAGCTCAAAGTATGTTGGACTAAGTATCATAAGCCATTGTTGTTAAAATTCCTTACTCTGAGATTTCAGGTGGAGGACTGATTTTTTTAATTAATTCATTCATTTATTTGTTTTTGGCTCAGGCAGAAAGCCTTGAGAAATTTGATCTGATGTTGGCAGAGCATGACATATCTTAGGTCCTTGGGTTTTCACAAAGAGTTAATAAAATGAATGGAGCACTGAAAATCAAAACAACCAACATTTATGTAGTACTTGATGTATAATATGGGCAAGGCCTGATGTTAAGTACTCTTTAAACTAGAGGTTCTTAAAAAAAACACAATTCTGAAAGGTGGGTAGGGAAGGACTACTAGATACTTATCTAATGTTGTAGCAAACTAAGAAGTCAAAGCATCAGAAATTTTTCCTTTTATAATTTCTACTTCTTAACTAAAATTAAATAAATATATTATAAATACCTATTGCACTTCTAAATGAACATCTAAAAATATTTACCATCATTCTTTTAACAACTAAATCTATGATTTAATCTATAACCCAAAAGAATACTGGTCTAAAAAGAATTTACAATTTTACCAATCAATTCTAAGATAATAAATTATCAAATCAATCTTTTGGTAAACTGAGGTAACTTGTTTTAAAATCACACAATTAACAAATTTCCAGCTCCATGCAGGGTTTTTTTTTTGTTTTTTTTTTGTTTTTTTTGGTGAGGCAATTGGGGTTAAGTGACTTGCCCAGGGTCACACAGCTAGTAAGTGTCAAGTGTCTGAGGTTGGATTTGAACTCAGGTTCTCCTGAATCCAGGGCTGCTGCTTTATCCACTGTGCCACCTAGCTGCCCCAATCCATGCATTTTTAACAGTCTTAAAGCCAAGTAGAACAATAAATTCTGACTTATCAAAAGCATTTTATTAGGAGAGATATTTTTCTTAAAATGAGATCAGAATAAATTCAGTAACACCTGGATCTATTTTCCAAATGATATAATGCAGAATCTCAAGTTATAATTTCAATCATTTAGTATTGTGAGATCCTAGCTAGCTTTCCCTACACTGAGGACAGGTAAGGTGACCACATTTAATTTTACCCGTCACAGTATTATGTGTTTCACAAAGCATTTCATATTATGGGGCCCACAATTTCTGGTTAATCCACTGCCACAGATTTTAACTGTCAATCTGATATTAAGTTTTAATCTACCCAATCATCCCATGTAAAAGCACATTTTAATTTAATTCAAAACTATGTTTTACAGTTACTAATGGCAATGTTTAAAATCACAGGAAGAACTCATTGCTTTCAGTTTACTCATAGCTCTGTAAATTTCTCTTATTTACTTTTTAAAAAACTGAAATTGTAATTTCTATATTTTCATAGTTTTACATAAACTTCCCATTTAAATAAAGCCAAAACTTCCTTCAAATTTTTCTTATTTCTTTCATGTTCTAATAGTATTTCAGACTATTATTCTCTAATCCTTACTTTGAGTTCCTCCTTAAAAATTTAGTCAACTTATTAACAATTTTTACTTTATCTAAAATCCAATCAGTTACAATTTTGCTATTCCCTAAGAACTAGAAGTTCCAAAAATCCTTTAAGATGTTCTTAGCAATGCTAAAAACTTTAACAAAAATTTGGTCTATTCAAATAACAAGTTCTGGGTATGTTATTCAGAGAAATAACATAAAGCAATTATCCAAATAAATTTCATGTAAATTTCAAGTTACTTTCTTAAATAAACTTACCTTTTTTATAGGCAAGAAGCAAACTAGTCCTCAAAAATTCAAATACATAATTAATCTATTATAAAAATAGCTAACAATTTCATTTAATTTATGGAAAGATTTCTAAGTTCGAAACACACATCAATTCATAAGTTATTTCTAAATTGAGTTCTACTTTGCTTGAATTTGTAAAACTTCCAAGTATCCAATTAGATTTTATAATCAAATTCTATTTACATTTTGGTTGTTCCCTGATTCACACAAACTTTTTTTTTTTTTTGGCAGGGCAATGAGTGTTAAGTGACTTGCCCAGGATCACACAGCTAGTAAGTGTCAAGTGTCTGAGGTTGAATTTGAACTCAGATCATCCTGAATCCAGGGTCCGTGTTTTATTCACTGTGTCACTTAGCTGCTCCCCAAACTTTTTATTTAACATTTAAAATTCTGGGTTGGTGGCCAAGAAACCAGACAGTTCCCCAGATTCAAATTGAATGTACTCTACAAAACTTAATTTTGGGGTTCAGTTAAACCTGCATTTACTTTGCATAGCAGAGGTTTGTATAGCACAGTGAGCAGTAATCAAAGGAAAGGGCATATTCAAATTAATTGGTTGGGGAGGGGAAAAGGGATCATCTTCAGAAAAGAAGTATCAGTTGCTTTTCTAAATTTTCT
The DNA here is from genome assembly GCF_019393635.1 of Dromiciops gliroides. NCBI lineage: Eukaryota > Metazoa > Chordata > Mammalia > Microbiotheria > Microbiotheriidae > Dromiciops > Dromiciops gliroides. The sequence goes on from NC_057861.1 coordinate 480,708,290, forward strand.
TGTTGCTGTTTTTTTCTATTTTGGGCTCCCATTATGTGTAAAAATTCTTAAAGTGATCCAGGCTTTCAGTTTCCACTCCAGCTAGAACCAAAGGCAAGTGTACAGTTATTACCATACTCTCGACTTTCCTGCTGCTCAGACAACCATGAGGGAGACAAGAAAAAAAAATTGGCTTGCTTTTTATTTATGGACACACACACACACACACACACACACACAGAGCATACTTAACACAAATGGCATTCCACAAAGACAGACAAAAGTAAAAAACATATACCCAGGAGCCGTCCTTTTAGAGAGATCTGTTAGAGTGGCCACATATGGTCCATAATTACAAACCCAGCAACTGTTCCTTTTTAAGGGGACTTGTTGGAACAGACCCAAAATTGCCTATGGGTCTATTAACAAAGCCTAGATCAAAGAGCAGGGAACTCAACTGAAAAAGAAATAGGAGTTCAGGAATTTAAGAGCTCACTTACCCAAGTTGAATTGCTAAGTCAAGTTCAAACTGGACACAAAGGGCCCCTACAGGTACCAGGCGTTGGAGGTTGAAACCAGGGGCTAGATGGGCAGGAGTCTTTGAATCCCCCTTCTGAAACTAATCATCAACCTCAAATAAAGACCTGAAATAAAGACTACCAAAGTGGGAAAAAAAAAATAGGATCTTTAATTGAGGCAAGGGAATTGCATTTCAGGACATCGCATAGCACCAAAGTCCTGGTGTGCCCAAGAGGGGGAAAGGGGGCAGGCAGGATTTAAATAGAAACAGGGAGGGAATGTCATGGAAGGCACAGCCTTGCAAAGCTGTTAAATAAGTTGTTTTGCATAACAACTGAAAGTCTGTAGAGAAGGCAAGGGAGGCTGGTGAGTGGTGGCATCTGGTCAGAACAGCGGGCTCCAGGTGCAGCAATGGGAAGTTTGCAGAGATATCATGAGACTGGCTCCCACCATGAGGTCAGGATTAGATGACTCTTCTGATGGCTGCATTCAACGAGGACTTGGGAAGAGATGGAAAGATTTAGAATATTTGATGTGGTAAGTGGAAGAATAAATTGATTAAGGAAGCATAAAAAGATTGTTGCCTTGCTGCACTGAAGTACAAGTTGATATTAAATACCATACATTTGTAGTGGGTCTAGCCTATATGGTTCATGATTTCTTCTAGCTCTGTTCAGCAGCATATGAATAGGGAGAAAAAAGGAGCATGGTGGGGTTAGGATTTGGTAAGTCATGATTGGTGGTAGGTGAAGGCCTGGGCAAGGAATTCAAGTGCAGAGGATAGTGTAAAAAGTTGAATAGATTCACCAAGGGGTAGAGATATGAAAGAGTATACCTAGAGTGGAGAAATGGGGAGGGGGATTTGGCTTGGAAGAGAACTGTGTGGAGGTCACAGTGAAAATGAAGAATATTATTGAGAAGGTTGGATTGATAGGCTGTTTTTTTTTTGTTTGTTTTTTTTTTTGCGGGGCAGTGGGGGTTAAGTGACTTGCCCAAGGTCACACAGCTAGTAAGTGTCAAGTGTCTGAGGCCGGATTTGAACTCAGGAACTCCTGAATCCAGGGCCGGTGCTTTATCCACTGCGCCACCTAGCCACCCCGATTGATAGGCTGTTATCAGGTAATAGCATTTCCTAGTTCATGAAAATGCAAGTGGAACACTTGTGTCGTAATAGTAAGACCACGTTAATGACCATTTCTGTGTGTAGCTGAGGTGGAGTAGAGGAGCATGTTCTAGGAACTGAATAGATTGACGAACTGCGAATTTAAGGTATTTGAGGGAATATCTATATGTATTTGAAATCTTCTAATATGAGAATAGGATTTCGGGGATAGATAATGATATATAAACTGGGGCAGCTAGGTGGCACAGTGGATAAAGCACCAGCCCTGGATTCAGAAGGACCTGAGTTAAAATCCGGCCTCAGACACTTGACAGTTACTATCTGTGTGACCTTGGGCAAGTCACTTAACCCTCATTGCCCTGCAAAAAACAAAACAATTTAAAATTTAAAAAATATATATAAACTAAGCAACAGAAAAAATTGAGGAAGAAAATAAAATATCCTAGGAGTCAATTTATAACAGCTATTAGGATCTGGATTTAGTGACAAATTTGAATAATGTGAACCTCAAAGGAAGAGAAATTGCTGAGTAATCAAGGGAGAGGGAGAGCCAAGAAATAGCACTAGGAAACAAGAAATATATTCTTATAATTCCCCGCGCCCACCCTACCCCCCCCCCCACTCACATCATTTAATCAAGGAGTATAAATCAAAGTGCAACTAATACTAGAAAGGGTATCTGGTGCTGTAGTATCTTTTGGAAGGAATCAGATCTCAGTGAATACCCAAAAAAGGAAAGAATGAAAGAGGAAAAGGTTTAAGATGAAAATTATGATGTTAATTATTGAGTACATGAGGGCCCCATAATCAAAGGAGGTGAAAAACATCTCACATCAAATTCATTTTTTAAAAAAATTCTGATTTTTAAAAGAAATAAACATTTATTGTTTGTTTACCTATGACCATATGACAGCATTCATTTTGAAAATTCTGATTTTTAAAGCAGTAAATCTTATAAAGCAATAAATATTAATGCTGTTAAAAGGAAAATTCTTTGTTCAGGCTTTCATCCAGATTAGCGAGGCAAAACTCAGGGAAAAGAAAATTAAAAGGAATTTATTTAAAAATATGTTAAGGTGGCAACACTTTGACAGACTGGTCACTAGAGATCAGCAAGGGATTCAACGTAGCACCAGCTTTTCTTAATAACTTTCATAATGAAATAAAGACAATTCAGATAGGTCCATGTTAGCAAAAAGGGGTGGGTCAGCTCCTCCCCTCAGCTGCTCCCCATTTGCTGGCTGACTGGCTACTTGATGGATAGCAGGTAATACAAAAGCTGCAGACTGGGTGAAGTCCTCCTCAATAGTTCCTCCTGCACTGTTTTTGACAAGTAGGAAACAACAGGGTCACTGAGTCAACATAACTTTCAACAGTGCTCATCCATGACCATGGAACAACAATGGTGGCACATACTAAAGGGGAGGAAAAAAAGAAGACAATTTTGGACTACAACTTCTGATGACATAACCCCAACAAAACTGGAGTCTGAATTTCTATTTATAGTTGTGGATTAGGAGCAAGGTACAGATAACTTGAGTTTTCTAAGGGCTATTCAATCTAGCTTTGCCTGGGGTAGGAAATTAGAGAGTCAGAGTGGATGCTTATGCTATATAAGTACAGCACTGAAACACCAAGAGTTCATTAATCTGTAGTTAGTCAGCCCTTTCAGATTAGAAAGCAGGTAGAAACAGAATGGTACTTTCTTCATTAGGAAGAATATTAAGAGTTGAGAAAGTAAAATTCCCTCCCTGCCTGCTACCAATTCTTCTTTCGTTTCTGCCTGTGTGTGTGTGTGTGTGTTTCTGGACTGGTATATTCTACTTGCAGGTCCTATGATATTTACACTAGATCCTCACCCATTAATGAAGCCCTAATTTTTAATAGTAGAAATTACCCAACTGTGGGAGGTTCTGAAACTCAAGGTAGAATTAAACAATCGACAAATATTTATTAAGTGCCTAATATGCTTGTAGGCATTGAATATACAAGAACAAAGAATGAAAAAAATCTTCAGTAGCAATGAGCTTACATTTTACTGAAGGACACTAGTACAAATAAATAAACATGCATTATAAATATAAACTATATCTTACAATTTATTACTTTGTCATAACCTAGGCCTAGAGTGAGGAATACTTAGCTTCCTGAGTTCAAATGTGGCCATAAACACTTACTAGTAGTGTGACCCTGGGCAAGTCACTTAACTTTGCCTCAGTATCGTCATCTATAAGATGAACTGAAAAAGGAAATGGCAAAGCACTTATATCTTTGCCAAGAAAACCCCAAATGGGATCAACGAGGAATCAGACATAATTGAAAACAACTGAACAACAATGACACTTAGTCGTTTTTCTGTATATGAATAATAGTTTGGGAGGTAAATCACTACCAATAGTAGGGATTAGGAGACTATGCAGGAAATGGTACCTTGGTTTTATCTTTTTTTTTTTTTAACCTTAGTTATATCTTAAAGGAAGAGAGGGCCTCCATGAGGTAGTAAATTTTAGGCATGGAGGTGCTGGGGGAACAACCAGTACAAAGGCATAGAGACAGAAGATGGGGTATGAGTGAGGAACAGAGAGGAGGTAAGTTTGGCTATTTTGGAAACAGTGATGAGGGAGGGTAATGTTCTTTGAGATTGGAAAGGTAGGTTGGGACTAGCTTGTTCCATTTCTTCTTTTGTGAACAGTTCATATAAAATATATATGTTCATTATATATTTACAGATGTGTATGTTAATTGTTTACACAACATAGACACCAAACCCTTACCTAAGAAACTTGTTGCAAATAATTTTTTCCCATTTGACCACTCCTCTTATCCTAAATGCATTCATTTTGTTTGTGCAGAAACTTTTGAGTTTCATGCAATCAGTGTTATATGTTTTATCTTTTGTAATTGCTTCTATTCTTTGGTTAAGAATATACAGATCCAGAGGCAGCTAGGTGGCACAGTGGATAAAACACCAGCCCTGGATTCAGGAGGACCTGAGTTCAAATCCAGCCTCAGACACTTGACACTTACTGGGCAAGTCACTTAACCCCCATTGCCCCTCAAAAAACCAACCAAACAAAGAATATACAGATCCTGCCTGTAGCTGTGAAAGGCACATGATCTGCTTTTGTCCAATTTTTAAAAATGTTATTTGATATTAAGATGATGTATCCATTTTGAATTTATAGTGATATGTGGTAGATGTTGATCTAAACCCAAAGCTCAAAGGAAGAGAATGATGATGATAGAACTATAGCTTGGAAGTGGCAATGGGGATCAAGGAGTATTCTAATTCACCCACCTCAACAGATAATTTGAGGGGAATGGGTGTAATGGGAACCTGTGATAGAAAGGATGACCAGGGAGGCTGTGTCACTGAGACATTGGCAAAAGTGGTGGTGGGGGTTGTTGGGTTGAGGGGAATGAGAATAAGACAGTAGGCAGTGAGTGATAGAGAATGGGGTTTGCATAATGACAGCTTGAGGTCCAGTCCCTGCCATGAGGAGGTTATAACCTGGTAGAAGTTTGTGATCCATCATTTCAGCTAGGTTATCAAGATTCTTAGGGGCCAAGGTATTAGGCAGCTGAGAAAAGGGGATCCTTATGGAAGGACTCTATGGAATGGTGTTTCCCTCTTTCCTTTGCTTGCAAGACAGGCCAGGCCAGGCCAGGAGCCCAGCAGCAGCAGGAGTACAGTTTCTTGACTTCCCCTTCAGTCAGGAAGAGACCAGCCAGGAAGAGACCAGCCATCTTGCTGTGCTTTATTGTACAAGACAGTCCGTTCTCCTGTCTCAGTGCATCTTCACTGGTTCTCCCACATGCCTATAATTCTCCTTCTTTTCAGCTGTCTGACTTCCCTGGCTTCCTTTAAGTCCTAGTTCAAATCCCACCTTCTATAAGAAGACTCTCCTGATCCCCCTTCATGATAGTACCTTCCCTAATTTTTGTCAGAGTACTCCAGTTCTGCAAGCAGTTTTTTAGAATTCAAATAGGGAGTTTTTTCCTAAGTAATTCATATTTTGTGTTTATTGAACACTGAGTTACTAAGTCCCATTGTTTCTGGGTTTCCCTTATGTTCTACTTATCTACTTATTTATATTTTAACCAATATCAAGTGATTTTGATGGTTAGTGCTTCATAATATAATTTGAAGTCTGAAGTGCTACTCTGCCTTCATCCCTAACTCTTTTCAGTTTTGGCAGACCCTACCAGGTTAAGTTAGGGTTCTGACACACCCCCTCAATTTCTCCACCCCCAACCAGCGGTCTTCTGAAAAACTCCCTGGAGTACTCTCACTTATACTTTACTAAGGGCCTTTTTTTCTTTTTTTTTTTTTTCAGAAGATTGCCCCAAAGGTCAGATGCCTTCTCTCTATCCCTTTTTCTTCTGAGCTAAGCTAAGGTTTAGGTTTTAGTTTTAGATTTAGATTGTTTGCCCTAGGTATTGGGGTCGTTTTAGTTGGTTTAAATTTCCCCCAGGAGTGGGAGTGGTTTAGGATTAAGATTAAGTTTGTTTTCTTTTTAAGTTTTCTGCCAGGGATAGTTAAGGAAATTGAGTTTTGTTGGTAGTAAAATACAGGTGGGTTTGTTTTCCCTTGAATAGACACAGTGAAACCAGAGGATTCACCCTATGCTTATGGGAATAACAAAATGGCACACTATTAAGTTATGTGACATCTGACATAAATCTGCAAGATTCAGTTAGTAATTTGTTTTGGCTAATTTGTCTCTTTTCATTATTGTGAATTGAAAAAATTAAGGCTAACAAGTATGTGTATGTCTTATTATTTTGTGTGTGTTTTTTTCCGGAAAAATCTTTTGTCTTATGTCTTGTTGAGTGTTGTCTGTAGATTTCTAAAGGAAAAAAGCAGCTAGACAGAAAAACTGCAAAAAAGTTGTAGCCAGAGTTTAGAATGCTGGGGAAGATTAGTAAAGTTTCATAGTTTCATACTTGAAACAGTGATGCCAAATTCTCTGTCCCAGTAAACAGGACTTACTCCCACTTAGGCTTTTCATCAGGAGATTAGGTTAAAAAAAACCTCCAAAAACCCCAAACACTTGCAAGATACTTTCTTTCTGTAATTTCAGCCCTAGTCACATTGGAATTACAGAGATAAAGTCAGATAATCTAAGAAAGGAAACTTCCCTAGTTGGTAGAATTGCTAAAGACATCTTAGATTTTGGAAAATAAAGACTTGGAAATTAGTCATTAAGGAGTTTGGGAAATAATTCGTTTCAAATTTCAGGGAAGAACTCCTGGGATTTGGAGTAATTCCAGGAACTGACCCTCTTCTGAAATTTCTTAGTAAGTTTTAGGGTGCCACTATGTAGAATTTGGTTTAAGGAAAAAGAATTAAATTCTTTAAAAGTCTTAGGGGTAAATAGCGCTTAGATTTTTTTTCCTGAACATTGATAAACCTGTTGTTTTATTGTAATGAAGGAAGACATCTAGTTTGAAAATAATCCCAGAGTGAAGAAAAAAAAAATTATTTGGTTTGCTTTAAATTTACCTTATATTTAACCCTTCTTTGAACATAAAAAGAGAAAAAAAATGTTTAAATCATGTCCCTGAGCTCTTCCCCCTTCTGACCCCTATATCATATGAGGAACCCCCTGAAACCCCTCCCCTACTAAACTGATCTCTATCCCAGATCAGGGACTCCCTGAACCCCACCCCACCTTAGCTCAGAGATTCCCCTCTGACCCCCATTTCAGCTTAGAGATTCCTCTCTGACTCCCACCCCACGTCAGAGACCCCCTGTGACTCTTTAAACTCAAAGACCCCTGGTTGCTTCCCCGGCCAAGACAAAGCTTCTTAAATTGTGGGTCATGATCCCCATATGGGGTTGTGCAACTAAATGTGGGGGTCGTGAAAAATTTGTCAGTAAATGATTGTTTTGTATACCTACTTTACATAGCTGTATAGCCAGGGTTGCACAAAAATTTCTTGGGCAAAAAGGGCTAGTGAATGGAAAAAGTTTAAGAAGCCCTGAGCTTAGAGGTCTTCCCCCTCTGACTCACCTTAAACCCTCTCATCTCATATCTGGTTCCCAAATAAAGGTGTTGGACAATAATAACAACAAAAATGCTGGAAAAATGCAGGAAAACTTGAGTTACATTCTGGTCTCAGAACATTTATTAGCTGTGTGATCTTAAGCAATTTAACTATGTTGGCCTCAGCTTCCTGATTTGTAAAAAGGAAAATAATGGTACTCACCTCCCAGGGTTGTTGTGAGGGTCAAAATGATATAATAATTGTGAAATTAACACACTGACTGGCACAAGAACTATATAAATGTCAACTTTTTTTTTTAATTGAATGTAATTTGTAACTGGTTTTAGATGTGATTAGTATAAAATGCCAAAGGTAATCAGATTAATGATTTCTATGTGGGATAATTTGGAAATGCATTTGGCTGTATTGGTGTCATCTGACTGGTAATAAGTATTGTTTCATCTTTTATATACATGAGATTGTATATGTTATTGTTGTATTATATTGATTTGACAGGCCATTGTATCAGAAATGCTGTTAGACAGATCACTTATTTTTTTACCTGGATGCTGTTAGATTATGAATTTAGCTTTGAAAATAACATGATAAAAATAGATAGTTGAAGACAAATATTTAATGGGATACATCTTGTTTTAAAACAGATAATAATAAGTTTACTATAGTAAAAAGGGAGTTTTCATTTGGACAATTTTTTGCTATTGTTTATAAAAATTATAAAAATGTATAAGGTGGTTTATTGTTTAATAAACATCTTTATTTATAGTTTTGAGTTCCAAATTCTCTCCCTCCCTCCCTTCCTTCCCTACTCCCTGAGGCAGTAAAGCAGTTTTGTGTTATACATGTGCAATTATGTAAAAAATCTCCATATTAGTCATTTTGTATAAGAAAACAAACAAAAGAAAAAATGAAAGTGAAACATAGCATGCTTCAGTCTGTGTTCAGTCAGTATCATTTTTTTCTTTAGAGGTATAGTGCATAGTATGCTTCATCACTAGTCCTTTGGGATTGTCTTGGATTACTGTATTGCTGAGAATAGCTAAATTATTCACAGTTCATCAAACAATGTTGTTGTCACTGTGCATAAAGTTCTCTTGGTTCTGCTCGCTTCAGTATACCTCAGTTCTTATATGTCTTTTCAGGCCTTTCTGAAATCATCCTGCTTGTCATTTCTTATACCACAGTAATATTCCATTACAATCATATAACATAGCTTGTTCAGTGTAAGAAAATAATGGGTTTTGCCAATACCCAAAGGGCCCAGCTGGGATTGATTGGATTAAGATTCATTGGATTGACTGACTTCACTAATTAACTCACTTAAAGTCAATTCAATTAAAACCACACCTTCCTGGCCCTCAAGAAGGTGTATTCACAGGAGGTGTATTCACAGGAGGTGTATTCACAGGAGGTGTATTCACAGGAGGTGTATTCACAGGAGGTGTATTCACAGGAGGTGTATTCACAGGAGGTGTGAACTCTAACCTCAGCAGGGGACCACCCTCAAGTCCTGTGTACCAATAGATTTTGTTGATGCTAGCCAATTAGCTTGAAGCAATGTGTGAGGACCACCTCTCCTCCAAACCCATAAAAAGCTTCCACACACAGTTACTTGGCAGTACATTGTTCAGATAGGCTTGTGGTAGAGGACTTGAGGAAGAACCAGACCAGGATGGAGCTCTAGGTTAGATAGGCCTTTTCTTAACTTTCTGACCCAAGTGTTCTCTTTTTACTAATACCTGGTATGCTTTAATAAATGCTTAATGCCCAAAACTGTTGCTAAAACTTCTAATTCATATTAGAAACCTAGCTAATTTCCCTACACTTGGGACAGAAATAAAGTGATCACACATTTAGTTTTACTCGTCATATCAGCCATTTTCCAATTGATGGGCATCCTGTTGATTTCCAATTATTAGCCACCACAAAAGGAGCTGCTATAGATGTTTTTGTACACATAGGTCTTTTTCTCTTTTTTGGATGTCTGGGATATAAACCTAGTAGTGAGATTCCTAGATCAAAGGGTATGCAGTTTTTTTGCCCTTTGGGCATAGTTCCAAATGGTTCTCCAGAAAGTTTGGATCTTTTCACAAATTCACCAACAGTAAATTAGCGTTCCAGTTTTCCCACATCCCCTCCAAAATCCAACATTTTCCTTTCCTGTCATATATTCTGATAGGTGTGAGGTGGTACCTTGGAGTTGTTTTAATTTGCATTTCTCTAATCAACAATGATTTTGAACATTTTTTTATATGACTATAGATAGCTTTGATTTCTTTCTCTGAAAACTGCCCATTCATATCCTTTAACCATTTATCAATTGGGGAATGACTTGGATTTTTATAAATTTGACTCATTTCTCTATATATTTGAGGAATGAGGACTTTATCAGAAATATTTGTTTCAACAATTCTTTCCCAGTTTTCTGCTTCCCTTGTAATCTTGGTTACATCAGTTTTGTTTGTGCAAAACCTTTTTAATTTTATATAATCAAAATTATCTATTTTACATTTTGTTTTACTCTGTATATCTTCTTTAGTCCTAAATTCTTCCTCTGCCCATAAATCTTGACAGAAAAACAATTCCATACTTTCTTTAATGTGCTTATGGTATCATCCTTTATGTGTAAATCATGTAACTATTTTGACCTTGTTTTAGTATACGGTGTGAGATGTTGGTCTATGCCTAGCTTCTGCCATACTGTTTTCCAGTTTTCCCAGGAGTTTTTGTCAAATAATGAGTTTTTGTTTCAAAAGCTTGGATCTTTGGGTTTATCATATACTAGATTACTATAGTCATTTATGATAGTGTAATTTGTACCTATTCTATTTCACTGATCCACCTATTTCTTAGCCAGTACTAGATTGTTTTGATTATTTACCACTTTATAATACAGTTTATCTGGTAGAGCTAGACCACCTTCTTTTACATTTTTTTGTTAATTCCCTTGTTATCCTTGAGCTTTTGTTCTTTCAGATGAATTTTGTTATTCGTTCTTTACTTATAAAATAATTTTTGATATATTGTAATGGAACTAAATAAATTGATTAAAGCAGATAGGATTGTCATTTTTATTATATTAGCTCAGACTACCCATGAACAATTCATATTTTTCCAGTTGTTTAGATCTGACTTTATTTGTGTGAGAAATATTTTATAGTTGTGTTCATGTACTTGCTGGGTTTGTCTTAGCAGGTAGACTCCCAAGTATTTTGTATTGTCCACAGTTATTTTAAGTGGAATTTCTCTTTATAGTTGTTGCTGCTGGACTTTGTTGATAATATATAGAAATGCTGATGATTTATGTGGTTTTATTTTGTATTCTGCAACTTTGCTAAAGTTAATAATTTCAAGTATTTTTTAGTTGATTCTCTAAGATTGTCTATGTATAACTTAATAGCATCTTTAAAGAGTGATAATTTTGTTTTTTTCCTTGCCTATTCTATTTACTTTAATTTCTTTTCCTTCTCTTATTGCTATAGCTAACATTTCTAGTACAATATTAATAATCAAAGGGATAATGGGCATCCTTGCTTCACACCTAATTATATTGGGAAGGCCTATAGCTTATTCCCATTACATATAATGCTTACTGATGGTTTTAGATAAATATTACTTATCATTTTAAGTTAAGCTCCATTTATCTTGTGCTCTCTAGTGTTTTTAATAGCAATAAATAGGCAATGTACTTTTTCGAAGGCTTTTTTGTGTCTGTTGAGATAACTGTAGGATTTATGTAAATTTACTTCCAAATTCTGTGTAATCCTGACTGTAGTTCCATGATATTTGAATTGATTCTTTTTGGCTGCTTGCAGTACTTTCTCCTTGATCTGTGAACTCTGGAAGTTGTCTGTGATGTTCCTTGGAGTTTTATTTCCTTATAGGGTAAGATAGATTTCTATATCCAGCTGAGTGTGTATTTCATTCTTTCTTTGGGACATTTTTGATATGAGTAAGGTTTAAGCTTTGCCTGCCACCCCACCCCCATCTTCCCCTCTATTATAATAGCTCTCTCATCCTTCTTTTATGTGGGTAATTTACCCCATTCCCTTTCCTCCCCCCTCTCTCCTTCCAGTGCAATTTCTTTTTCATCTATTTCTTTTGGTTTTTTGGGTTTTGATTACAGGTATGGTTGTCTGAATTGTCAGGAAGCCAATAGTAGAAAATGGCAGTCTGAGAACTACAGGTGGACATCTGTTCCCTAGGAAAAGTTGAGGGGATAACCTTGGCAAGGCATAGGGTAGGATCCTCTTGACTCAGTTTCCCTATTGTGCTATTCCATTTCTGAAGAGGAAATTTCCCCATCTGATTAATCCTGAGCCTTGTTTTTGTTTCTTTGTGGTTACATGATTGGCTGTCAGATATGTCTCATACCTAGAATCAAACGGAACTAAGGGAAATTTTCCCTTCTTGTGGTATATAAGTAGGTCATTCTGTGTCCTTGAGGGGATGTCTTGACAATATTATAACTATGTCTTTCCTTTACTTTTCATAGCAAATTTCTGTAATCAAGGCAGGTGAACAGTAATTTTTAAAGTACAATATTATTAACCAATTAATAGATTAATACTGGGACATCTCTGAGTTACAATCATAGAATGTAAGTATAAAATTCTAAAAATTTTCTTTTGTATTTGTATTCAAATTACAATATAGGGATATGATATCATCCAAAAGTGGGACTTGGACAAAGTAATAAGACAGTTACATAATGTAAAAGTTTTCTAATCAAATGGAATAGTAAATTTTCAGAAAGTAACATGATGAGACTTTTTTCTAAGAACCATATAAATATGTATATGATTGGCTTCCAAATGTCTCTAGTATAGAAATTCAGACTTTGAGCATACTTTAGTAATAAATTCTCAAAATTGGATTAAGGATTTTACATATAAATTATATTGATATTTATATTATTCTCCCATTTTTAGTTTCTGATAATTGTAAAAGACAGAAGAGTTCATTTTTTTTTCTTTTCTTTTCTTTTTTTTTTTTTTTAGTGAGGCAATTGGGGTTAAGTGACTTGCCCAGGGTCACACAACTAGTGTTAAGTGTCTGAGGCCGCATTTGAACTCAGGTCCTCCTGACTCCAGGGCCGGTGCTCTATCCACTTCGTCACCTAGCTGCCCCAGAAGAGTTCATTTTTAAAATTAGACCATCGTGAATTCTTAAAATACTATTATTTCAGGTACAGAGTTTAGGTAAAGATAGAAATATCAAGAAGTGTATAAAAACTGAAATGGAGAGGATATTTGAGGATGCCATATCATAGATGGGATATACGTCTCTATAAGGAATGGAAAGAATGTGAAAGAGCTCATTGTGAAATGATAGTCTCAATTTAACTTCTGGCAGAATGATTTTCAATTTTCCAAGACATTTTTATTGAATAGCAAATCTTTTACCCTGATAGCCTGGGTCCTTAGGTTTGTGTAATATACCACTATGTTTGAATGCTTTTCAGTCTTGTATAGCTACTCTGTTCTACAATTTAACTTTCTTTATTTTCCAAACCAATACCAAATAATTTTGATGATCATTGCTTTATAATATTGTTTGAGATCTGGTACTGCTACGCTCCTTTTCTTATCACTTTATTTTCTCATATTTCCTTTGAAATTCTTGACTTTTTGTTCCTCAAGATGGCTCTTGTTACTATTTTGCTTTTCTTCTCCAACTCTACCTTCCCTCTTAAACATCCCTCTACAAGGCCAGATAATAAAGCTTGTTTGGGCAGTCACCTAGTTAGTGAAGATGGTAGGCTACCAGGTGTGAAATTTAAAATTGGATATTAGATCATAAATCTCCCCTACTTAACTTTTCCCTTAATTTATCTCCCAGACTAGTAAATGGAAGCTTCTGGTTTTCTAGATAGAGCCTTTATTGTATATAAGGTGTTGTTGATTAGAAGGATAGGAAAGTAGAAATACAGTAGAAATCGTCTTAAATCTAGGCTTAGTCTATATTTCTTATAAAAACTCACCAAACCAAAAAAGGCCACCTTTGGAGTGAGGGAGACCGTCTGTGCTGCGCCGCCAGGAGTCCCGCCAAGCAGGCAAAAAGGCCTCCTCCGTTCTCTCCACCCCGGAAGTCAAAAAAAAACCCGGCAGGCAGTCTGACATGCGCAGCAGGCGGACTGCACCCGGCAGGCAGTCTGACATGCGCAGCAGGCGGACTGTTCATCTCCTCCCCAAAAGGGTGGTCCTTGAAAAACTGGCGTCCTTCAGTTATCCTAACCGACTGTTAAAAACTTTCATATTTTACTACATTTCCCCCCTTTGCTTCCTCAAGAAATGGAATGTTTCCTTGATGGAACAGTAAAAAGAATATAATAACCTTTGCTGACTAATAATATGCGAACAACAATACAGAAAAGGAAGAGAGGAAAGTTTTGTCCAGAGGGGCGATTTTTTTTTTCTTTCCTCATGAACCGACGCTTTGACATTTGTCTTGCAAAGGGAGAGCCTCTGCAGAGAGTACATGTTACAGATAGTATATAACAGAAAGGAGATAGTAAAAGCTAATAAAGCAAAACAGTTCATATAAAGTCTCTGAGTTCTCTTGTCTTCTTGAAGTGGTAAGATGTCATCAGGAGGAAACTGGATTCTGGTCTGGAAAACTGGATTCTGGACTCTGGTCTGGATTCTGGACTCTGGACTCTGGTCTGGAAAGCTGGATTTCTTCTTTAACTGTTTGAATTGCTGTATTTTTTTTTTTTTTAACTAAACCTTAGCATAGCATTTTGCAATCAGTAACACTTTTTACCACCATGTGTCTGGATCAAAGCAAATTTAGTATGTGTTCATGACACCTGAAAATGTTATGGAAAGGTTATCATACCATATCTCATGGTTCCGAGACAGCCAGTGATTGTGCTAGGCCACAGGTGAGTTCAACTGAGTGAGATAAAAAGATAAATAAGTTCAGTTAAATTAGGTTAAATTAGGAGGGAGAGAGGATGAATACTGGACTGTGCCTAGTAATTGTGCTCTACATAGTCACCATCATAAGCAAACCATGGACTTATGTATACCTGTCTCTCCTTATATTCTCTCCAGGGCCTGCATCAGAGTTCACAGCAAGTTAGTCTCTGAAATGATAAGTTTCCATATTTCTGAAATCTCATTAATTTCACCAAAGACAATATGATGGTAAAAATGTGTGCTATGCTGCATAACTGAGAATATATTAGTGATATATACAATAATTCCAAACCATACCCAGAGTATAATGACATATAAATAATAAATGAATGTAAATAGCTGATTATATTAGACATTGTTACATAATCTTCTTTTAGACATTATTACATAATCTTCTTTTAGCAAGTAGACCACATCATCTTATACATGAATTCTCTAGTATAACAGTAGCAGATACTTAAAGTGGTGATTAATTCATCAAAAAGAAATAAGACTTCAATTAGCAAGATTCGATATTCAATAGCATATACTTAAAATGTCTTTGAAAAGTCACTTAGTTTACAAAATCGGGTTTTTAAAGAAAAGCAAAAGAAACAAAAGTAAAAAAAAAAAAAAAAGCAAAACCAAAAACCAAAAATAAAAGGCAAAAGATTCGCTAAGCACCCTTTTGTGCTCTTAAAGAATTTAAAGGTGTGGTGAATTCCAGGTCTTTTCAGTGCCTTTCAAAAGTCAAAACAAAACAAAAAGCAAAAAGGATTAAAAAAAATAGGTATAGGGTAGGGAAAAGGGTGGGAGAAATTGAGGTGGGCCAGAAAACTAGGCCATGTGCTTCAGTGCTTTTGCCTGTGGAAGGAAATGCTTGTTAAATTTTAAGGTATTTAAGCTGCTAGAGTTTGGGGTATGCCACATTGTTTTAACTGGTTCCCCAATTCTCTGCATGCCAAAGTGGCAGGGGTTTCTGAATTGTCATTGATCTTTCTAATGCTGTCATAATGTTCTTTATGGTAGAAAATGTGGAGTTCTCTAGCATCAGTTTTGTCTGTGCCACTGATTCTCAATAAAGGCTGATTTAATTGATGAACCACAACATTCAGCTGATGCTGCTTAGCAAATGCTACAATTGTATCATTTCCTCCCCACTTTCCAAATTTCTTTAATTCATCAACATATTCTTCAAAAGGGGAGTCATTTACTATAAAAGACTCAAACTCTTGTCTATGGTTAATCATATAAGAAGCAGCTTCTTGTCTGTGTCTGAGATGATTTCTACAGTGACCTTCTAGCTGGTCTGCTAAAGCCCTAAAAAGGCAATTTCCGTCTCCTGATACTTTACGAAGACTGAGTCCCAAAGCATTTAACTGATCAGTGGGATTCTTAAATGGGAACTGCCTGTTTCCTCTGAACTTTCTTTGCTCTTTAACAGTTGCTATCGTTAGGGTTTTTACCTCTTTAGCGTCTACCTCAGGTCTATCTGAAATGTCTTCACCTATGAATGGTGCAGGCTTTATATGAGAGCAATGAATCCATGAGTCTTTTTCACCAATTTTAATGGCAGTAGGAGTTGTCAATAATACCTGAAAAGGTCCTTCCCAGGCAGGTTGAGTTCCACTGGTTCTCTGAAAATTCTTTACATATATTTTATCTCCTGGGTTGAAGTTATGCAATGAAAAGTCTAATGGTCCTGCCTGGACCACAGCTCCTGCCTCATGGAGTTCACGTAGCCTGGTTTGTAATTCCTGTATATAGGAAGCAACAGAAGTATCACCTCCCACCAGTGATGTATAAACTGGGGAAAAAGTTTTAGCTTGGATAGGAGGGTGACCAAAAAGCATTTCATAAGGAGATATATGAAGTTCTCCTCTTGGTCTACTTCGTAGATAGAATAATGCCAATGGTAGAACCTCAGGCCATTTCAAATGGGTTTCAGTACATAATTTGCCAATCATACTCTTAAGCTCTTTATTCATACGTTCAACTTGGCCTGAACTTTGTGGATGGTAGGGCGTGTGGAATTTTGGAGTCACTCCCAAGAAAGAGTAGATTTGGGATAAAATCGAATCAGTGAAATGTGTGCCTTTGTCAGAATCAATGCGGGCTGGTGGGCCAAAACGAGGTACTATCTCTTTAAGGAGAATTTTGGCAACAAAGGCAGCTGTGGCTCGGGGGCTGGGAAAGGCCTCCACCCACCGAGTGAGCTGATCAACTATAACAAGGCAAAATTTATAATGTCCTGCTTTTGGCATAGTAATATAATCAATTTGTAAGTGCTCAAAAGGTGTATATGCTAGAGGACGCCCTCCATAAGCTTTGGCCTTAAAAGCATACTGATTATAAGACTGACATGTGGAGCAGCCCGAGCAGATTCGAGATGCTGTATTAGTCACACCTGGTGCTATCCAGGTTCTCTTAATAGAGTCTACAATGCCTTGTGTACCAAAATGGCCTTTTCTGTGAACAGAGAGGCATACCTGGTGGTAGAATTTCCGGGGAAGAAATGGCTTACCTTCCGGAGACACCCAGATGCCATTGATCTGCTTCGCCTTAAATTTCTTTTTCCACTTTTCTACTTCAGAATCGTCATAGGTTAGGTTGGAAGGAATATCCTCAGAAGGTGAAAGGTTAAATACATGTTCAGGAGCTTCTAATGCAGCAAGCTTGGCTGCAGAATCGGCTCGTGCATTTCCCTTTGAAACAGGATCACTATTCCCTGTGTGGGCAGGGCAATGTACAACAGCTAGGGAAGAAGGCAGTTTCAGGGCATCTAAGAGGTCCTTGATAAGGTCCCCATTGGCAATAGCCTTGCCCGAGGATGTTAGAAAGCCTCGTTGACGCCAAATCATACCAATAAAGTGGCATATGCCAAAGCCATATTTCGAGTCAGTAAAAATAGTGGCACTCTTACCTTTGGCTATATTACAGGCCTGTGTAAGAGCCACAAGTTCAGCAGCCTGTGCACTAAAATGGCAAGGCAGAGAAGCTGCCCAGAGGGTGTCATAATCAGAAACTACAGCAGCTCCAGTAAAACGGGTTCCCTCTCTCATAAATGAGGAACCATCTGTATAGAGGACAAGATCAGGATTTTCTAAAGGTGTATCAAAAAGATCATCACGGGGTTTTTCAGCCATATCAATTAAAGAAGCACAGTCATGCAACGGTTCCCCCGAGAATGGTAAATTAGGGAGTAGTGTTGCTGGATTAAGAACTGTGCAGCGTTTTAAAGTGATATTCTCATTACCTAACAGGGTTATTTCATACTTAGCCAGCCTTTGATCTGAAAAGGCTTGTGTCCTGTGACGTAGTAAGAGAGCCTCCACTTCATGAGGGCATTGCACAGTTAGAGGGTTACCTAGGACCAAATCAGAGGCTTTTTCTACCAAAAGCGCTGTGGCCGCCACTGCTCTAAGGCAAGGTGGCACTCCAGCCGCTACAGGGTCCAGCTGAATTGAATAGTAGGCTATAGGACGTTGGTTAGGCCCCAGTGACTGAGTCAGGACTCCAGAAGCCACCCCCCCTTTGTTCATGCACAAAGAGAGTGAAAGGCTTACTATAATCTGGCAGTCCTAGGGCAGGTGCTGATAACAAGGCCCGTTTTAATTCTTTTATGGCTGAGAGATGCTGGGGATCCAACTGTAAACTGTCTGGAACAGAACTTTTTGTAAGAGCTATGAGGGGTTTAGTAATTTCACCAAAAGAGGGTATCCATTGTCTACAGTACCCGGCTGCTCCTAGAATGGCTCTCAACTGCCTCTTAGTAGTGGGGGCAGAGAGTTGTTGAATGGCCTGGACTCGCTTAGAAGAGACAGAGCGAGTTCCAGCAGCCAAAATAAATCCTAAATATTCTACCTGGGGCAAACACCATTGTACCTTTGTCTTGGAAACCTTGTGTCCTCTCTTGTGCAGCTCCAGCAGTAAGTGACGGCTATCTTCCTGACAAATTTCAGCATTAGGAGAGGCCAAAAGTAAGTCATCAACATATTGTACTAGTGTGGAGGCTTTAAAGGTAATAGAGGCCAGATCCTGCTGTAAAATTTGGGAAAATAATGTGGGACTGTCTACAAATCCCTGTGGGAGTCTAGTCCAGGTCCACTGTCTATTTTTCCAGGTAAAAGCAAATAAATATTGGAAGTCCTCATGTACTGGTATGGAGAAAAAGGCAGAGCAAAGGTCTACCACTGTGAAACATGTAGATTCATAGGGAATTGAGGAAATTATCATAGCCGGATTTGCGACTATAGAATGTCTAGGAATAACATAATTATTAATCGCTCTAAGATCTTGCACAAAGCGATAAACAGGTTTACCATCTGGCCCAGGCTTGGGTTTTTTAACTGGCAAAATGGGAGTATTGCATGGAGAGTGATGACATGGAATAATAATACCCTGGCTTTTCAAAGCCTCAATTATAGGGGTGATCCCTTCTATTGCTTCCCTAGACAATGGATACTGTGGAATGGAGGGGGGTGGTCCCCCCTTAACTTTAAAGGTAACAGGCATGGCAGACTTAAGGAGCCCCACCTCATTAGGGGATGAGGCCCATAAAGACTCAGGAATGTCAGAGGGGATTTTGGATACCTCCCCTGCTGTTCCTTGAGCTTCTGTAAGTAAAATTGGTAATAAATGAACAGTATCCTCTGGCAATTGTAAGGAGACAGCCCCATCTGGAGCACAAGATATGGTTGCTCTAAGCTTGCAAAGGAGATCACGACCTAATAAATTTACAGGGGCATCAGGCATGAGTAAAAATGAATGTTCTACTGTTAAGGGCCCCATAGATACCATGCGAGGATTCAATTTTGCCACTCTCTGGCTCTTTCCTGAGACTCCCACTACATTTAAATATCCTACAGGTCTACACCCAGCATCTGGTTTGCTTACTAATACTGATTTAGAGGCTCCTGTGTCTAGCAGACAATCATAATAAGTCTCCCCCACTTTTAAGGTGACATGTGGTTCATTACTCTGGGGAGGTGAATGGACTGGCACAAGTGCATTCAAAAAATCCGGATCTGGGAATATATGGCTTTCATTATCTATGTTCCATTCCTCCCCAAGACACCGTCATTCCTGTGTCCTCTTCTGAGGGGGACCTTGGTTACCATTATTCTGGTACTGCCTTTCTGTATTCCTCCGAAAAGATCTATTTCTATTTTGATTTCGCCTGTAATTAGAATTAGAATTTCTTCTCCAAGTCCTACATTCTCTCAATTCATGCCCCTCCTTACGACAGTAACAACACACCTTAGTGTCCTTGCTCCGGTGTTCACATGGCTGACTAGGAATCGCTGGTGCCAGAATGCTCTGTTTAGGGTGATCTGGATCTTCCTCACGTGAGTCAAAGACATAATTTGCAAGTTCCTTAATTCTATCTACTGTGAGATTTCTCCAGTCTGGACATTGTTTCAGAAAGTATCTGCGTATTTCTGGCAGTGAATTATAAACAAATGTGTTGAGAACGATATAGGAATCTCTTAAATCTACTGGATCCAATCTGGTGTACTGTCTAGCGGCCTCACAAAGTCTATCATAAAATCTGTTTGGTCTTTCATTAGCCTCCTGAGGTAGGC
This sequence comes from Dromiciops gliroides, assembly GCF_019393635.1. Lineage (NCBI taxonomy): Eukaryota > Metazoa > Chordata > Mammalia > Microbiotheria > Microbiotheriidae > Dromiciops > Dromiciops gliroides. Next base: position 480,728,407 of record NC_057861.1, read on the forward strand.
TTAAAAATTTCTGCCAGTTTTCCGGTTTTCTAGAGCAAGATTCCATTCCCTTCAGAAGTGTTTCTCTAGCATCTTTTAATCTTTGGAAATCCCTATCATCATTATAATTCCACTCTGGATCCTTTAGAGGCCATTCCACATTGGCCTTACCTTTCGCAACAAGGGCATTTCCTGCTGAGATAATATCTGTAATCTCAGTTGGGGACAGTAAAGTTTCCAAAAGGCAAGTAACATCAGCCCAACTGGGTTGATATGCATTAAATATAGTCCTTAACTGTGAAATTACAGTGTTTGGATTTTTCTCAAAACTAGGGATGAAAGATTTCCATGCGCTCAAGTCACTTGGTCTAAAGGGGCTATATTTTCTGACTTGAATTGGCACTCCCTTTTTACTATGTTCTATAGCTTCCTGCAGAGGGAGTAGTTTCTGTTGATCTGATTCTAAACTTGGATCATCTCTAGTAGAAACAGCCATTTTGAGGTCTCTCTCCATATGTGAGAATTTCATTTCGAGGTCTCTCTCCATATGTGAGAATTTCATTTTGAGGTCTCTCTCCATATGTGAGTATTTCATTTTGAGGACTCTCTCCATATGTGAGAATTTCCCCCATATCATAACAATGATAATAACAAAAACAAAACAAGACAAAAAAAACCCAATAAAAATAAAATCCTTAGTCGTATGAACTATGGATGTGGTATTAAAAGGTATTTCAATTGCAGGTATAAAATTTCTACTTATATTAAACGTATTTTCCCAAAGATTCTCACTTATACTATTATACAAAAAACTTTTTGCTGCCTGAATGAGGAAAAAACCAATAATGTTTTGAAGGACCATTGAGTAAACTATTCCTCTAAGTCGGGACGTTATGCTGTCCCAATACATTCCGATGAGAAAAATCAAAGGGATAGTAGAATATTCGAGCATCTTGCCCTTTAAACTGGGCTGGCTTTTCTGTTTAAAGCAAGACTTTTAGAGGCTTAAAGTCTTTAAGGGAGATTAGACAAAGGGAAAGTCCGTGGCGGGGGGGGGGGGGGGTATTCGGAAAATCCACCGAATTAGCCGGCTTATGGCCAAACTAGGGAGGGTGGGAGGGTCCTTAAGGTCCCTTCGGGGTCGCCAAACTGTGAAATTTAAAATTGGATATTAGATCATAAATCTCCCCTACTTAACTTTTCCCTTAATTTATCTCCCAGACTAGTAAATGGAAGCTTCTGGTTTTCTAGATAGAGCCTTTATTGTATATAAGGTGTTGTTGATTAGAAGGATAGGAAAGTAGAAATACAGTAGAAATCGTCTTAAATCTAGGCTTAGTCTATATTTCTTATAAAAACTCACCAAACCAAAAAAGGCCACCTTTGGAGTGAGGGAGACCGTCTGTGCTGCGCCGCCAGGAGTCCCGCCAAGCAGGCAAAAAGGCCTCCTCCGTTCTCTCCACCCCGGAAGTCAAAAAAAAACCCGGCAGGCAGTCTGACATGCGCAGCAGGCGGACTGCACCCGGCAGGCAGTCTGACATGCGCAGCAGGCGGACTGTTCATCTCCTCCCCAAAAGGGTGGTCCTTGAAAAACTGGCGTCCTTCAGTTATCCTAACCGACTGTTAAAAACTTTCATATTTTACTACACAGGAAACCTATTCCCAACATCTTTGTTTACCTAACTGCCCTTAGATCATCACATTAGGAAACAAAATAGCTCTGAATTATCTCAATTGCACCTTGGCAAAAACTCTAGCTCTATAAGGCATATAAACCACTCTTGATCAAGGGTACTTTGTCCCTCAGATCTGGTGTAGCCCCTTGCTATGTAGAACAGCTGATGCTTCCTTTCTAGATGTACCTCCATGGCGTCTTGAGAAGGAAAAAGAGATGCCTCTTTCCCAAACCCTCTGCCCTGAAAGCATATCTCTCAAATACTTCTATATCTTTTCATGAAGTTAAGTAAACTAATCTTTGACTATTATTGGGCCTCTGTTTCATTTTCTGTGAATCCTTAGCATAATTCTCTAGGTCTCATAGCAGCTCTGGACATTCAGGACAGGACTAAGTCATGCCTGGCTTAGAACATTTCATATATAACTGATAGTTTTCATGAAGTATGTTACACCTTCAGTTCTCTCCCCACTACTAATAAAATAATCTGGAATTGTTTCACTTATTAATAGGATATTTCAGAGCTATTTGATAGGAGAGACATATGGCAAGCTAGGAAGTCAGGAGTGTATTTTCTGGTGTGGTCAACAAGACGGAATAACTTTAGTTAAGTGACCAATCACTAAGTATCATTGTACCTACTACACTCCACCTCAAGATAGACAGAGCACTGACAAGGGCAATTCCTGTTATGATATGAAAAATTTCCTTGAGGAACAGAAGTATGGTTTATATGCCTTGTAGAATAAATAAGCTACACCTGCAGTTAAACATTCTTTCCTAGAATGTTTCCTAGGCATGTTGAAACTGTTTAGTTTACTGATGTGGCAAACTAGGAGTTGTTGAATATTAGAGATGTTGCCTAATATGACAGTCTAGGATGTTAGGAATACCTGTTCAATTAGACTGATCTTCAGATGACACACATATGACCCATTACCAAGCCTGTGTGTGAACTCTTGTGGATTTTGTAGGACTTGAAGTTCCTCTAGTATAATGCTTGAAAACAGTCGCCATCATGCCACTAAGAGACACTGTAGTAGAACTTCCATGAATTTTACAAATCATGTGAAGTCATAAGACATGTCACAGTTTGATTCCCCTTCTTGGCTGTGGATCTTTTTTTTTTTTTTTTTTTTTGGTGAGGCAATTGGAGTTAAGTGACTTGCCCAGGGTCACACAGCCAGTAAGTGTTAAGTGTCTCATGCTAGATCTGAACTAAGTTCCTCCTGAATCCAGGGCCAGTGCTTTATCCACTGCGCCACCAGCTGTTCCTTGGCCATGGATCTTAGAAAAATGATTTTCTGAAGTAATAAGCTCCTCTTTTTTTCAATAAGTAGCAATTTTATGCATTGTATCAATCTACATTTATTAAATAGTCTGTCCTAGCATAGACAAAAATAAAACCTTTCCTAATCTGAAGGACTTTGTCACATGCAATCGAGAAAGAAATAAGGTACTTATATGTTTGTATGAACAAAATATATACAAAGTAAATAGAAGGTTATTTTAGGGGGCCAAGTGCTAGGAGCTGGATGGCTAATGGTAAAATGTTGCTTAAGTGAGGGCACTTAAACTGAGCTTTAACAGCATTTATATAAGCACTTTTAGGTTTATAAAACACTATGTATCTTATTTGATTTTGACAATAGCCTTTTGAAATAGGTGCTATTATTATTTCCATTTTATAGATGAGGAAACTGAGGCAGAGAGAAGAAAAGTGACTTTCCCAGGATCACACAACTAGTAAGTGTCTGATCCTAGATTTAAACACAGGTTTTCCTAGCTCTTAGCTCAGTGCCTGGCACATGATAGTGCTTTATAAATATGTATGTATTGATTGACACAAAAAAACAAGTTCTATAAATATTTTAGTGCATATGAGAACTTTTTTTTATCAATGATCTCCTTGAGATATAAGCTTATAAACAGAATTTCTGGGTCAAAAGTTATGGACATTTTAGTTACTTTTTTGGAATAATTCCAAATTCCTTTCCCAAACAGTTATACCGATTCACAACTCCAATAACAACTGTTTTCCCACAATTCTTCCAACTTTGATTATTGCCATCTTTTGTTATCTTTGCCATCTTGCAGGGTGTGTAGTGAAGCCTCAGGGTTGTTGTGATTTTCAGTTCTCTTATTAGTGATTTAGATCATTCTTTCCTGTGACTGTTAAATATTCTGCAATTCTTTTGTGAATGTTTTTCAATATCCTTTAACCACTTATCTATTGGAGAGTGACTTTCAGTCTATGTGTGTATTTTTATGTACATATAAAAATTAACATATCTGTATTTTTTTGTCAGAAGAATTTAATATAAAGCTTTTTCTCATCTAATTACTACCCTTCTTTTCCTAGGTGAATTACTTTTGGATATGTAGAAGATTTTTTTTTTGTAACCCATATTATCTATTTCATCTTTTAAAATTTTATAATATTGTCTTTATCCCTTGCTTGTTTAAGAATGTATTTCCTACCCAGAGATGCAGGAAGCATATGATCTGCTTTTTCTATGCAATTTCTTTCTTTCTTTTCTTTTCTTTTTGTTTTTTTTTAAGTGAGGCAATTGGGGTTAAGTGACTTGCCCAGGGTCACACAGCTAGTAAGTGTTAAGTGTCTAAGGTTGGACTTGAACTCAGGTCCTCCTGACTCCAGGGCCGGTGCTCTATCTGCTGTGCCACCTAGCTGCCCCTATGCAATTTCTTTTAATAGTGGGATCTTTAATATTAAAGTCATAAATAGAATGTATTATGCAATATGGTGTAAGGTGTTGCTCTAAGCTTTACTTCTGCCAGACTGCTTTCCAGTATTCCCAGCAGTTTTTGTTAAAATAAGGACTTTATATTTTTCACTTTATGGAATACTGGTTTATTGAGTTCCAATGTTTCTCATTCTCACTTGTTTAGTCTTTTTCACTGATCTACTTCTCTCTCTCTCTCTTTAACTGAAACTAAATGTATTTGATAACTGCTGTCCATAATATTGTTTGATGTCTGGAAATGCTATTTTTCCTTTATTCCATAATTTCCCTTGATATTCTAAATTTTTTTTCCAAATAAATTTTGGTATTTTATCCAGTTCTAAAGAATCCACTTGCTAATTTGATTGGTATAACATTAAGAAACAAATTAATTTTGGTAGTATTTTCATTTTTATCATATTAGCATGGCCCAGATATGAGTACTGAATATTCTTCTAGCTTTATGAATCACTTTGCAGTTTAACCTATACAAATCTTTTATTTGCTTTGGTCGATTGATCCTTAGATAATTGTTACATTTTGCGTTTTTTTGGAATGGAATTTCTCTTTCCATTATTACTTATTTGATTTTGTTGTCATAGAGAAATGCAGTTGATTTTTCAGGGTTTATTGAAGCCTTAAACTTTGCTAAATCTATTAATCATTTTAATAATATCATTGCTAATTTGCTATGATTTTCCTAATAAGCAAATCATATCATCAGCAAATGGGAATTGTTTTCTCTCCCCTTTGTGACTTTATCTTATTTTTATATCTTAATTTTATTCCATTATCTTTTGTTGTTGTTGTTGTTGTTACTAGCATTTCCAAAATTATACTAAAAAACAGTAATAGGAGTGAAATTACTTGCTATGCTCTTGTATTTATTGGAAAAGTTTATAGTGTATTCTCATTGAATATGATGCTTGCTTTTGGTTGTAGATATACTGTTTATGATATTAAATAAGTTCTCTTTAGGCCTTTAGTTTATAAGGTGTTTTTTAAAAATTTACTATTAGTGTAGTACTTTATAAAAGACTTTTTCTTCACCTATTGAGAGAATTATGTGATTTTGGATGTTTTCTTAATATTGGGTGTTTCCCGAACCATTCTTTTACCCTCAGTATGAATTATACTTTGTCATAATGAATGATTTCATGGATAAATTGCTTTAGGCTATTTGACAGGATTCTGTTTAAAATATTTGAATTAATACATGTTAATGACATTGGTCTATAGGTCCCTTCTGTGGTTTTTATTTCCTTGATTTAGGTATTAGGACTATATTTATTTCATAAAAAGAATTTTGGTAGGATACTTTCTCAAATTTTTTGAATAATTTCTGTAGCATAGGTACTGATTGTTTAAAAGTTTAATAGCATTCTCAGGTAAATCAATTAGAACCAAGGTTTTTTCTTTCCTCCGTTTGGTAGTTTCATTTATCTTTTTTTTGATAATGGGTTTTTTAAGCTCTATATTTAGTCTTCTGTTAGTTTGAGCTTATGTTTTTGAATTTTTTAGTTTTTGTGTTTTGTGCTAACATAACTATGTATAATATGGGTTCTAATTATTCTTTTCTATTTCTTCTAGTTTTATGATTTTACTTTGCTCATTTACTATTTTGATTTTCTATCTTTTTAATAAAATTGGCTAAAAGTTTATCAATTTTATTATTCTTTTAAAAAACTTTTTATTTACCACTTATGTAATTTTTTGTTTCTAATTTATCTATTTCTTTAATATTTAAAAGCTATTTTTGCTTGCTATAAATTTGTTTATTTGTTAAGTTTTCTCATTTTTTGTAATGCATATTGAGTTCATTAATCCTCTCTGTTTTGTTAATGTATATTTGTGGAGATATGGTATTTCCTCTGAGTATTGCTTTAACTGTATTCCAGAATTTTGGGTATGTTGTTTCATCATCATAATTTTCTTTTATATAATTATTCTTTCTTTGATTTGTTCTTGGACCCACTCATTTTTTAGGATTTCAGTGTTAAATCTCCATTTGGGTTTGTGTCTTTGATTTGTGTTCCCAGAACTATGATTATATTTAATGCTTTGTGTTTTTTAAAGGATATATTTAATACTTCTTTTAAAATTTATTTGTAATGTATTTGCCCCCTTATAACTGGCTAACTTTTGTAAAGGTTCTGTCTGGTGCTGAGAAATAGGCATATTCTTTTGCAATCTCATTTAAGTAAAACAGTAATTCATTTAGTTCTAGTTTCTTCAGCAATTTGTTCACTTCTGTATTCCCTTGATAGTTTTTCTTTCTGCTCTATTTATCAAACTGAAAGAGAATAATTTAATTTCCCATTGTTGTTGTGCTACTGTCTTATGTATTCTTGTAGCACAATTAATTTTTCCTTTATAAATTTAGATTCTAATTCATTTGGAATTTTAATTCATTTTGGTATGGGTTTGTTTATGTTTCCTTTCAGTATATAATGTACTTAGTTTTGTTTATCTCTCTTTAGTTTTTTTTTTTTAAGGCAACTGGGGTCAAGTGACTTGCCCAGGGTCACACAGCTAGTAAGTGTCAAAGTGCCTGAGTTCGGATTTGAACTCAAGTCCTCCTGAATCCAGGGTGGGTGTTTTATCTACAGCACCACCTAGCTGCCCCTCTTTAGGTTTTTTAATGTATGCTTTTGAACTTTGTTCAATGGCATGATTTCAAACCCTGTTTTATTGGATTTACTATATTGATTAATTTATTTAATATCCCCTAATTTGTATTCTATGTATGTCTTTGCTTTTTACATGTGTTTCTTGTAAGCAATATATTGTGATAGGGTTTTTTTGTTTTGTTTTGCTTTTTGCTTTTTGGATTTTTTTGTGGGTTTTTTTTTTTTTTGGTGAGGCAGTTGGGGTTAAGTGACTTTCCCAAGGTCACACAACTAGTAAGTGTCAAGTGTCTGAGGCTGCATTTGAACTCAAGTCCTCCTGAATCGAGGGCCAGTGCTTTATCCATTGCACCACCTAGCTGCCCCCATAGTTTTTTTGTAATCTGTATCATACCTTTTTGTTTTATTGGTTTATTTGATCCATTTACATTCATAGTTGATAAATTTAAGCTTATATTTTCCTTCATTCATCTCTCATTTTTTTTTTTTACAAATTGGGAATTCTTTTCTTCTATTTTCTACTGTAACATGTAATTCATGGATAAATTTTCTACTGTAAACACAGTTTTAAAACAATCTTTTCAGTGTTTTTAGTCTAATCTATTTTAAGACAGCCCTATTCACATCAGGTCTCTTCCCCTTTCCGTCCCCCCTCCTCCACCTTTGTTACCCCTTTCCCTGGATTTGCAATTTTCTTATCAATTCCCAATTCTTATTAATTCTAATTATTTTTTTCTCTCAGTTAAAGTCATCAAGTAGAAATGTTAGTTTTTAAAATCTAATTGTTTGCACTTTTAAAAAAAGATTTATTTTCCTTATTTTCTTATTTATCTTCCCTTTCTTTTGTAGACTTTTAAATTCTTTGATTCATAGCCCTTAATTAGACCATTATTTTCTATATTTCTTTTTAAATAAAAAATTTTGAGTGCCTTTTTGGTGTTCTCCCTTTTAGACACTTTGTTATTGCTTTGTAGATCTTGTCCCCTCCTACTCTCCCTCCTTTTTCTTTGTTGTGTGTCACTCTTAGAAATTTCTGTAGACAAGTGAGAGGATATTGCCCATGGTATGAATCTTCCTATATCCCTGATTGTGCAATTCATTATTAACTTTTGCCCTCCTCTTAGTCCCCCCAACCCCAATTTTCTCAATCTCTTCTTTGGTTCTATTCCCTCTCACTCTTCTAGATGTCACTTTCTTCCCAAGAGCTTTGATTCCAGTTCTCCTGAAGCAGTGTGAGTAGTCTCTATTAGCCCCAAATCCTTGCAAATTATACCCATTATAAGGTCCTTATTTTCCTTCATAGAGTATCACTCTATTCCCATAGGAAAATTTATCAATGATATCTCCTCCCTCTACAGAAACAAAATATTTCTCTCTTTCCTCTTTTTCAATCCTTTCCTTTTCTTCCTTAACCATTCTCCTCTTAGGCTCTCTTCCTTCTGAGATACCTTAGGAGTTAGTTTCACTCCATCATTAGCCTTTGACTTGATTAGTTTATATTATATATTCCCCTCTATCTTTTTCCTTTCCTCTCCACTTTTATATGTCTTTCCATTCTATAATTTAGGCCCACAAAAATATTTTTCACCTGTTTGACTTCTTCTTTCAGGTGGCTGGTAGTTGACACAGTGCATAGAGTTCTGGGCCTGGCATCCAGATCTGAGTTCAAATGAAGCACCCCACACTTACTAGCTGTGTGGCCTTGGACAAGTAATTTAACTTCTGTTTGCCTCAGTTTCTTCATCTATAAAATGGAGACAATAATAGCACCTACTTCCCAGAGTTGTTGGGAGGTTCAAATGAGATAATTATTGTAAAGGACTTAGCACAGTGCCTGTCGTATAACAGTTAATATATAGGTGTTTATATTTATATATTATATATTTATTATTTTTATTATATTATATTATATATTTATACATAGATAAGAGAATACTCTTATCTCGTATATATTTAGAAAGATATCTTGTAATGATCTTGTGTTGTTATTGTGTTGTGTGTTGTTGGGTTTTTTTTTTTTTTGATTGCTATATTTGTTTACCCTTCTTGCATTTCTCTTGCCTGGAGCGTTTGAGAAGCAAATAATCTCTGTCTGATTTTATTTTTCCTTCTAAGAATGTTTCAAATTTCTCTTTCATATTTAATGTTGAATTTATATAAGTGAGGAGAGGCCACTAAATCCGAGTAAGGCTTTTTCCCCTCCCCACAACCATGTAACTCACCACTATTTTCTACTCTCCCTGTTTATCTTTCCCCATTTTTCTCAGAATCCCCTCCCTGGGTCCATGTCCTCCTATTTCCCCATTTGCCAGTTTCTTCTGGGAGCTCTAATTCCCCTGCTCCTAAGATAGGAAGAAAGGTCTTTTCAAGCACCGAATCTCTCAGACCACACCCAGGACAAGGCCCTCATGTTGCTTTATAGAACATCTTTCTTCACCCGTGGAAGCATCCATCAGTTGAACATCATCCTAACAACAAAAAATCCTTTCTTTCCCCCTCTCCTAACCCCTTCTGTTTTTCAGTCCTTCTCCCCTCCTTATTCACACTACCCTTCACACTCCTCTTGAGGTACCACAGGGGTCAGTCACCTTTCCCTCAATTTGACCCAAGCACATCACATGTTCCTCTCTACCCTTTTCATATACCCTCCCATTTTGTAATAAAAAACCAAAAATATCCATTTACCTGTTGGAAAGGTGTTACCTAGTTTTGTCCATGATGCCCTAGGCCTGCCTGTTGACTGTTATCTCTACATGACTTTTGCCTTCACCTCTGTCTGCTTGTGTACATTTGAAAAGAAGTCTCTTACTGATATCTCTGTTGTCCCTCTATTGCTGTTTTTGACTCTTGCATGTATACACCCCTCCTGCATTTGTGTTGTCTGTTTGTCAAGAAGCAAATAATCTGGTCCGATTTTCTTTCTTAGAATGTTTCCAATACCTCTTTATTATTAAATGCCCATCTTCTTTCATTTATGGTTAAGCTCAGCTTTGCAAGGTAGGTCACCCTGGGCTATATTCTGAGCTCCATTGCTCTTTGAGACACATTCTACCCCCTCCTACATTTCCTAGTAGTTGCAGCATAGTCTTGTATTATTTTAATTTCCTTTCTTTTGTGTTTTAGTACCTTTATCCTGATTGCTTCCAGAACTAATTGTTTCTGAATTAGATTATTACATTACCTCTGTGTCTTGGAGTTTGCAATCTTTGGGGGGTGGGTAGTATTTCATTTTATTTTCGAATTACATGTAAACATATTTTTAGTTCTAAATTTTTCTCCTTCCCATTTCCAAGATGCCAAGCAATCAGATATAGGTTATATATGTACAATCATGTTATACATATTTCCATTTTAGTCATGTTGTAAAAGAAGAATCAGAACAAAAGAGAAAAAGCACAAGAAACAAAAAATAACAACAAATAAAATGAAAATAATATACTTTGATCTGCATTCAGACTCAGTAGTTCTTTTTCTGAATGTGGATAGCATAATTCTTTTGGAATCACCCTGGATTATTACATTGCTGAGAAGAGCTAAGTCTTTCACAGTTGATCATATACAATGTTACTGTTACTATGTACAACGTTCTACTCACTTTACTTAGCATCAGTTCATTTAAATCTTTCCAGGTTTTTCTGAAATCTGCCTGCTCATCATTTCTTAAAGGACAATAGTATTCCATCACATTCATATACCACAACTTGGTCAGCCATTCCCCTCAAATTCCAGTTCTTTGTCACCACACAAAGAACTTGCACATGTGGTTCCTTTTCCCTTTTTTATGATCTCTTTGAGATATAGAGGGGCAGCTAAGTGGTGCAGTGGATAAAGCACTGGCCCTGGATTCAGGAGGATCTGAGTTCAAATGTGACCTCAGATACATGACACTTACTAGCTGTGGGACCCTGGGCAAGTCACTTAACCCTTATTGCCCTGCCACAAAAAAAAAGGAGAGAAAGAAAGAAAGAGAGAGAGAGAGAGAGAGAGAGCGCGAGCGAGCAAGCACTAGTAGTGGTATTGCTGGGTCGAAAGGTATGCAGTATGCCCTTTGGGCATACCTCCAAATTGCTCTCCAGAATTGTTGGATCAGTTTACAAGAGTTTTCAGTCTTGATTATTATAATAGCAAATTCTGTCTCCTTCCTCTTTTCTATACTAGGATATAACTTTAAACTCCCTTCTCTTTCCCCTCAGAATTGTGGGCCACAAAAGTCCAGTCTGCAACAAAAGTATCTGAGCATAATCAATGAATTCATTAGGGAGAGTAATGGTCCCTAATCAGTTGGGTTCAAGCTCTTCCTCATGGTATGGGACCCTGATGCTCAGGGGTATTATAAATCTTGAGGAGTCTCTGGGAGGTTCTTCAGCTATTGAGAAGTTTCTATGATTGTTTAATCTTCAGAAGCAGAGAAGCTCCCATTAATGGCCATGGGCAATGTCCATCAATACCAACCACTTGTGATTGAAAAGCAGGCCTTTCATAGATCATCAACTATAGGCTATTAATAGGCTGTCAACTGCAGGCTATCTCAGCAGGGGTTTTCCACAGCCCCCCAAACATCAGTATTTAGCCAACCATTTACTAGGGACCAAGGAAGTTGTGGCTTTGAAGCAAAGGTCACAAGGGAGTGGGTACTGGTGATTCAAAGGGGTGGAAAGGTAAATAAACCTTATTTCAAGTACTACACTTTAGAGGGTAAAGGAGTGGTGCATAGTTAATTTCTTATAACAGATCTAATTAATTCAGTATGAATATATGATAAGTCAAATGCAATTAATATATTCATCAGTACATGGTAGATCAGTCATAATTCTTATCCTAACAGCATTAACTAACATAATTCATTCAAACTTAATTCTTTTCTGCTTCATTCACTAATGCAATTACTGATACCCATCAAATCACAATGAATGTAAATGCTGATGAAATGGAGTAGGTATATCAAAATTTTCTTCACAGAATAAAATCAATACACCCCACAGGACTTCTGTTTTTCTTATTTATTTCCCTCAAAACACTTTAAAGACATAAAGGTTCTGAAGGAATACTTTTACTTCCCCATTAGAATGTTAGCAGTAGGGGCAGCTAGGTGGCACAGTGGATAGAGCACTGGCCCTGAAGTCAGGAGTACCTGAGTTCAAATCCAGCCTCAGACACTTAACACTTACTAGCTGTGTGACCCTGGGCAAGTCACTTAACCCCAATTGCCTCACTAAAAAAAAAAAAAAAAAAAAAGAATGTTAGCAGTACATCATTGCATAATTCCTTCCAATTGCTCAAATAAATATAAATTTCTTGGTTTCTCTTGACTGTTTTGTTTGTATTTCACAGTTCCTACTCAGCTCTACTCTTTTTATCAGAAATGTTTGAAAATCCTCTTTTCCATTAAATACCTATTTTTTAAACCTATAGGTTAGCATTCAACTTGGAGTTATTTCAGCTTGTGGGGTTTTAAGTTCTTTTTGGTTTTAAACCTATATTTTTTGTGTTTTTGGAATATTGTATTCTAAAATCTCATATATTTAGTAGAAGCTTCCAGCTTTTGCATGATCCTGACTGTAATTCTTTGGTTCTTAAACTTCTGCTTTCTGAATGCTTGCAGTATGTTTCTTTCCTGTGGGAGCTCTAAGTTTTGGCTATCACACTCATGGGACTTTTCTTCTTAGGGTACTTTTTAAGAGGCCATTGGTGGATTATTTTTATCTTCACTTTGGCCTCTGTTTCTCATAGTCATGCACAATTTCCATTTATGATTTCTAGGCTTTTTAAAAAACATATTTTTAAGGAGACCAGTGGTTCTTAAATTATCTCTTGATCTAGTTTTCTAGCTTGATTGTTTTTGATATCAGACTTCATAATATCTTTTTTTAATCTTTCTGTTTTGTTTTAGTTTTTATTAGTCTCATGGAGGCAAATGATTTGTTTTGTCTATTATTTTTAGGTTGGGTCTGTTTCATTTCTGGGGTCCAAAATTGTCCAATCTACAAGTAAAACCAAAGAGGCAGAGCTCCGAGCCAATAGTACTTTATTAAAGGGTCCTTGGTCCCTTCTGATGAAGTGGACCTTGGATCTTCTTCACGATCTGAGATCCTTCCTTTCTACGGGGACTTCCTTTTATGGGGTTTAATACCCAAACATGCAAAAGAGGCATGGTAAATTGCAAAATCTTATTGTTTGATAGACTTGGATTTTGATTTTCCAAGAGAGCCAGAAATGATGCTTTTTCTTGGGAAGTGAATTTGTAGTTTCAAATTTATTTTTCTGATATTAGGTTATTTAAATAATCTATTTTATTTGAGTATTTTACATTTTCATAAGTATATGTTGTTTTATTGTCCTGTAATTGGACAAAATAGTTTTTGATAGTAATTTTTATTTCCTCTTCAATTCTGAATTCTCCATTTCATTTTTGTTGTGAATGATTTTAATTTTCCTCTATTTTTAAAAATACAGCTCCTATTTTTATTTATCAACTCAGTGGGGCCTTTTGCTTTCACTTTTGTTAATCTATTCTTTGGTTTTCAAAAGTTCTACTTTTGGTGTTGGTGGTTTGGGGTTTATTTTTCTAGGTGTTTTTTTTTAAGTCGCACAATTCATTCTTTTTCTGTTTTGCTAATAAACATTCTTTGAGATATAGATTTTCTGTATTTTCACATTTTCACTGCTTTTAGTTGCATCCCATAAATTTTTTTTCTTTTTCTTTTCTTTTTTTTTTGGTGCAGGGCAATGAGGGTTAAGTGACTTGCCCAGGGTCACACAGCTAGCATCAAGTGTCTGAGGCTGGATTTGAACTCAGGTCCTCCTGAATCCAGGGCTGGTGCTTTATCCACTGCACCACCTAGCTGCCCCCCATAAGTTTTTTATATGCTGCTTCATTGTTGTCATTTTATTTAATGAAATTTTTTATATTTTATGATTTGTTCCTTGATACACCAACTCTTTAGAATTGTTCATTAATCTCCAATGAATTTTAATTAGGTCTTCAAAGGCTTTTTTGGTAAATATAATTTTTATTTCATTATCAGTAAAATATATATTTAATATTTCTACTTTTCTGCATTTTTATGAGGTTTTCATACTCTCATTGGCTGGTCATTTTTTATAAAAGTGTTGTATAGGACTGAAAAGTTTCTCAATTCATTTCTCTTCCCATCCAGTAATCACTGGCAATCATTCATCTCTAAATGAGATAAATATTATATCTAATATTTCACTTATGTTTTTAATATTTCTCCTTTGAATATGGTTAACTTTTTCTTTAAGTATTTAGATGCTGTGCTTTTTGGTGCACATACATATTCATTTGTTGTCTATGGTGCCTTTCAGTATAATGTATTTTCTTTGCTTATCTGTTTTTATTGTGTCCATATTTACTATAGTTTTGTCAAATCATTATTGATATCTCTGCTTTTTATATTTCACTCAAAGCACAACAGATTCTGCTCTAGTCCCTCATTTTCACTTATGTCAGTTCTGTGAGATCTGTGAGAAGGTTGGTTTTTTTTTTTCCAATGTTCATCACAGCATTGAAAAAATTATTTTAAAACTTTCTAATATTAAGAAAAGTGACAAAACCAAAGGAAAGAAAGGTAGGCAGATAAAATGAGGTTACACCCTTTGGGTCTTATCTCCATTCTTTACTTAATCCTTATATCGAGTAAACATAACTCTACTCAGTATCAATTTATGTCTCAGTTGCTTGTTAGGTTTTTTTCATTCTCCAACATCAGGTTTGTTTGATCATATCCCACACCTGCTTCCTGGTCTAAAATACACAATCACCTTTACTACTGCTGTCAGTTTCCTAGGAGTGTTTCATGCATTTTTCTTTGTGGGCCATGAAAAGAATGAAGCTTCTCCTTGCAGTCACTTACTTTTTTCTCTGTATCTTCCTTCTCCCTCTTTCCCCTCTCTCAGTACTACAACCCCAATTCAGACAGCATTTTGTGGATTTCTAGGCTTTGTTTTCAAAGGTCCCAGAACTGTTGGTACTTGACTAGCATTTCTTTACTGGAGCAGACAGATGAGATTGTTTCTGTCACTCAACTTGTCTTCTTCATTCTCTGGTTTGGGTTAGTTCTTACCACTGTGAAAAGCTGTACAGGTTAGCATCAGGATGATGGGAACTTCTCTCTTCGTCGTCCTCTTCATAGTTGTCGTCTCCCCCATACTCGCTCAGGAGCTAGTTAGAGAGTTTACAAGGCAGCTTCTGATGGCCCAGTGGATAGAGCACTGGGCCTGAAGTCAGGAAGATCTCAGACATTTACTAGCTATGTGACCCTGGGCAAACCACTTGACTCCATCTTAGTTGTTGTAAGGGTCAAATGAGGTAATATTTATAAAAGTGTTTGGCACAGTGCATGGCACATAGTAGGTGCCTTGGAAACACTTATTCCCTCCCCCTTTCTAACTGCTCTGCGTGCTGCTGCACCCTCTTCCTTCTTCACAGTGGGAAGTAGTGGTTTCTTAAAAGATATCCCCAGGGGCTTTCCCCTCACTAGAGATTGTCAGCGTTTTCAGTGTATGCTTTGGACTTTGTCTTTTTTCTCCCTACTATATCTTTTAGAAACATCTTTCTTTTTATTTGTTTTTCTTCAACTGTTGTGTTTCTTCCCCTTTCACAGATAATCCAAGGTTTTATGGTACATAAACTTCTTCTGAGTTTTGAGATCATAATATGTTCTAACTAAGCAGTCAAAATAGTAAGTAACCAGTGACAAAATCATATATGTATCAGTCAGATGAATGCTGAAACTCCCCCTTCTGGATGCTAAAAGGATATTTCTTTGCAGGGTCATGTATAGTCTCTCATTCACATTCATACCAAATTATTCTCTATATTATATTGACTGAAATCCAAAATATTTGCATCCATAGAGGGTATTTCCCTCTCTCTAAATTTCATATAAGAAGCAGTATCTCACCTAAAATCCTAATCAATATAAGACCAGGGTCTACCTCTGAAATCTCAAAGTGGCAGAACCTTTTGTGAGTTCATCCCATTCCTGCTCTGGGTTATGATCATTAACTTTGTATTTCTGTCCCTCCAGCCCTCCTGTACTCCCCCACCCCTTTTTGTTCCCAATGTCCTCTTTACAAAGGAAAAGGGGGGTAAAATAGGAGTTTCCTAATAACTTGTGATCTATAAAGGAAGCTATCTATTTCTGTTCCATTGCCCCTTTTATTTATCTCTTGCCCCACCTCTGATCACAGGTGTTATTGTTTTTTTACTCTATTTTACTCCTGCCTATTTTATTCCTCCTACTCTTGTCACTCTTACAGTCAAATGGTTTTGCTTATGGTTGACTATTCCCTTACCTATCCTTTCCTCCCTTAAATTCTCCTCTTCTGTCTCACTATTTCCACTTCTTTCCGTGTTGATTTTAAGTATTTCACTACAATGCTCATTCTGTTTGTGTGTGGGGGCGGGGAGTGGGATAATGGATGGATGGATGGTTGATGCCTTGATTTGAATAATCTTCACCTCCTGTACCTCTCTTTTTTTTGTGAGGCAATTGGGGTTAAGTGACTTGCCCAGGGTCACACAGCTAGTAAGTGTTAGTGTTTGAGGCTAGATTTGAACTCAGGTCCTCCTGACTGCAGGGCCAGTGCTCTATCCACTGCACCACCTAGCTGCCCCTCATTTACCTTTTGTTATGTGAGAAAGTGATTTTCCTCTCTATCATCTTCCTTCCATCTCCAGTATAGTCCCCTAATTCTCCCACTACTTATCATCTTTCTCTAAGATCATAGAAACAGAACAAAACCATTCCTCACGCCCTCTGTCTATCTTATTTAACTTTTTCTGTGAGGCTTGACCTTAGGGATCTAAGAAAATACTTGTTTCTTTTCCTCCTGTAAACAGACAACCCCTGCCCTCGAGGAACTCACATTCTAATGAGGGAGACAACAGAGTTTTGAAAGGGAAGATACCAAAATTAAGAAAGGTTGGGAAAGTCTAGTAGTAAATGTGATTTTAGCTGGGAATAACTGAGAGCCAGGGAAATCAGTAGATGGAGATGAGGAGTGAAAATATTCTAGGAATGGTGAACAGCCAGAGAAAAAACTAGGAAAAGTTTCCTAGATGCTACTCTGGACTGGCCCTGCTTTCACTGGTGCACCAGACCTAACTAGCCTGTATTGGTCACTATTTGAGGCCTGTCACCTGCCATGATTAGAATGCTTTGTCTTCCTGGTGTTGGATGTTTTGGATACTGTCTCTTGCTCTGACTCTGAGGCTGCCTCCTTACTTATCTCCTGCTTTGTGGCTGAGCTATTTGAACTACATCATCTACCTATCCTCATCTCTCCTCTACATTTCTGTAGAGTTCTAACAGTCTTTTTCTGCAGTCCTTGACTGTATTTAGTTCATGATAGAAAGGAGAAATAGCCAAAGCTTTTGATGAATGGCATGAGTAACTGTGGACATTAAAATTCAAGGCAAAACTAATTTAGTCTGCTGAAGAATAGGATGTTCCCTCTTGTGTCAACATAACCCTTCAGAATTATCGATTGTGTATATGTATTGTTAGCAAAATTTTTAAAAATCTACAACTAGTTAAACAAAATGAGCAAAGGGAACTTTTATTTTCCACATTTGTATTGTGTATTTTGTAATGACTTTGATCAACCATATTAAAAAGAACTTCATCAAGGAAGAGTCACTATTTTAAGTATTCTGTCTAGATGTTGAAATGGAGTTCACTTTAATGATACTTATTCTTATATATTTAAGGAAGGGTAAGGGAGAAGAAAAAAACCTCGCCTAGAGGTGTATTATCTCCTTTCCTTTGTTTACTCCGTTCCTCATTCTATCATAATTGAAATGAGGCAACAAAGTTCCTGAGTATGATCAATTTATTATCAAGCCTAGCAATTGAAAGTACAAAATAATAGGAAGATTAAAAAATGGATTTTAATATGTCATATTCAGCATATGTAGATGTTTTTAAACATTTTATTTAAAAACTTTACTACAAATGTGACAAATGATTGAAGAGAAATTAATAATGTTCACCCAAAAACCTCTTTCTTCTCTCTTTTAAAATAAGAAATTGAAAATTTCCTTTACTTAGTTGAGCCCAGAAATGCAAATATACTGTATTTTTTACTATCTAGACACTGTAACGGAATCTAGGTGGCTCAGTGGATAGAGCATCAGGCCTGGAGACAGGAAGAACTAAGACCAGATCTATCCTTAGACACTTACTAGCAGTGTGACCCTGAACAAGTCACTTAACCCTGTTTGCCTCAGTTTCCTCATTTGTAAAATGAGCTGGAGAAGGAAATGACAAATCACTCCATTAACTATTTAGGTCACAAAGAGTCAGATACGACTGAAATAACTAAACAACAATAACAAACAAAAATCACTACAGTCCTCAGGGTGGAAGAGTTATGTAATTTAATGTTCTAATTATAGCTACCAAGCTAGATAGTGTTATTGAATAATGCAATGTCCCTAGGACATTACTTTGTTCACTTTCTTAAGAAGCCACTTTCCCCTGTTGAAAATAGTATTTTTCTATTAAAAATCTCTCCTTTTGAGGTTATAAAGTCAACAAGGACATTAGCAAACCAACAGAAAATGAGCCTTCAGGTGATTTTTGGTCAGGTTGACAGGAAACAAATTTTCACTGTCTTATGTCAGATTATCAGATATTGCTTACCTAATGTGCTCATCTGAAGATTGAGCAGTTTTGGGGGACAAGTTGATAGAGATGACTTTTAAGTGTCAGAATAGTCTTAACTTTATTGGAATAGCCCCAAACCAATAAAACTGGAGTTTGGTTTCTTCTACTTTTTATATCTCTGTATATATAAGATCTTAGTCTATAAAAATATAAATGCCATGAGAACATAAACTCTTTGAGGGCAAAGATTATTTCAGTTTTTATCTTTCTTCCTTCTGCAGAGTGGTGCCTTCATTATAAGCTTTTTTTTTTTTGTAATTTTTTTTTTTTTTGCTGGGCAATGGGGGTTAAGTGACTTGCCCAGGGTCACACAGCTAGTTAAGTGTCAAGTGTCTGAGGCCGTATTTGAACTCAGGTACTCCTGAATCCAGGGCCGGTGCTTTATCCACTGCGCCACCTAGCCGCCCCAACTGGAACATTATAAGCTTTTAATAAATTCTTGTTGAGATGCATCGACTTTTTCCAGGTTTTGACTTCTAACAGATTAACCATTTGCAAGATGTTTAAATTTTACAGTGAAAGGAAAGGAACTTTTAAAAAAAATTTTAATCTTTTTCTTAGAATGAATCAACATTTTGACAATGTAGGTCTTTAAGAAGAGGAGGGCTTGGAATAGAGAAACTCCTACTATAAAGTTGGTATAATTAAGAGATTATTTTGATCCTGCCCCACCCCCCAAAATATTATTTTTTTATTTGTAAAGCTTTTTAAGTTTTTTTTTAAATTTCCAAGTTTTTCCTTCCCTTCAGTCCCTCCCCCACTTATTGAAAAAGCAAGCAGTATGTTAATTATACATGTGAAGTCATACAAATCATTTCCAGATTAGCCTTGTCATTAAAAAAAGCAAGAAAAATAAAGTGAAAAAATATGCTTCACTTTCACTCAGTTTATCAGTTCTCTCTCTGGAGGTGAGAAGGTATTTTCCATCATGAGACCTTTGCAATTGTCTTGGACTATTGTTTTGATCAGAGTAGCTAAGTCTTTCACATTACACTAATGCTGTTACTATGTATAATCATCTCCTGGTTCTGCTCACTTCACTCTACATCAATTCATATAGTTCTCAGATTTTTCTGAAACCATCTTCCTCCTTTTTTTCTTAAAGCACAGTAGTATTCCATAACAATCAAACTACAACTTTTCCAGACATCTCCTAATTAATGAACTTCCTCTCAGTTTACATATTTTTCTTTTGGCACTACAAAAAAAGCTGCTATACATATAGGTGGGTTTTTTTTCATCTCTTTGGGATAGAGACCTAATAGTGGTATTGCTGGGTCAAAGGATATGCACAGATTTTTTTTTTAACCCTTTGGGCATAGTTCCAAATTGTTTTCCAAAATAGTTGGACCAGTTCACAACTGTGTATTAGTTTCCCTATTTTTCCACATCCCTTCTAGCATTTGTCATTTTTCTTTTTCTGTCATATTAGCTGATATGATAGGTGTGCAATGTTACCTCAGAGTTGCTTCAATTTGCATCTCCAATCAATAGAAGTTTAGAGCATCTCTTTATATGACTACAGATAGCTTTGATTTCTTTTTCTGAAAACTGCCTATTCACATCCTTGGGAATGGCTCTTATTTTTATAACATTGGTTTTTTCCTATATATTTGAGAAATGAGGCCTTTACCAGAAGAACTTGCCACAAAAAAATTTGATATGACTTCATTGTCTATGATCTATTTTAGCAAAATGTCATTTTCCTGATTATCTCTTTTAATTAGGTCTGGTTTTGCTTTTGCTTTGTCTGAAATCATGTTTGCTAACCCTGCCTTTTTTTACCTAAGCTGAAGCATAAGAGATTCTGCTCCAGATCTTATTTTAACTCCATATGTGTCTTTTTATTTCAAGTGTGTTTCTTATAAACAGCATATTGTTGGATTCTGGTTTCTAATCCATTCTGCTATCTACTTCCATTTTATGGATGAGTTCATCCCATTCACATTCACAGTTATCATTACTAACTGTAGAGTTACTACTTCCATCCTATTTTCTTCTGTTTATCCTTCTTCCTCTTTATTTTTACCCTGTTCCTCTTCTAAAGTCTGTTTTACTTCTCACCTCTGCCTCTCTTAATCTCCCTTCCCTTTTATCTGCCCCCTCCCATTTCTCTTATCCCTTTCCCTTCCTTCTTCCCTATTGGGTAAGATAGATTTATATATTCAAGTGAGCATATGTGTATGTGTGTTTATGTATGTATGTATACACACACTTCCCTCTTTGCACCAATATATTAAAATTAGTGTACATGTGTGTGTATATATGTATATGTATGTGCATATACATATACATCTGTCTATCCATCCATCTATCTATATATCTATATCCGTATAGATATATATCTCTCTCCTGGAACCAATTCTGATTAGAGTGAGGTTCAAATGTTACTGACAACCACATCCCAATTTTTCCCTCCTTTGTTAAAGCTTTTCCTTGTGCACCTCTTTTATGTGAGATATTTTCCCCCATTCTTCCTCTCCCTCCCCCCTCTTCCCAGTACATTCCTTTTTCTCACCCCTTCATATATTTTTTGAGATCATCCCGATATAATTGACTCACACCTGTATCCTCTGTTTATGTAGACTCTTTTCTAAGTGCTCCAATGATAAAATTCTTAGTAGTGATATTATCATCTTCCCATATGGGAATATAAATAGTTTAACCTTATTGTATCTATTATGATTTTTCTTTTGCGTTTACTTTTTCATGATTCTCTTTAGTCATGTGTTTGAATGTCAATTTTCTATTTTGCTTTGGTCTTTTCATTAGGAGTGCTTGAAAGTCCTCTGTTTATTTAAAAGTCAGTTTTCCCCCCTGTAGTATTATACTCAGTTTATCTAGGGAGGTTGTTCTTTATTGTAATCCTAGCTCCTTTACCTTCTGGAATATCATATTCCAAATCCTCTGCTGCTTTATTATGGAAGCTGCTAAATCTTCTGTGGTCCTAACTGTGGCCTAATGATACTTCAATGTTTCTTTCTGGCTTCTGGTTTCTCTTTGACCTGGGAGCTCCCAAATTTGGCTATAATATTCTAGGGAATTTTAATTTTGGGATCTCTTTTAGGAGGTGATTTATAGGTTTTTTCATTTCTGTTTTATCCCCTGGATCAAAGATATTGAGGCACTTATTCTTTATGCTTTCTTGAAATATATCTAAGCTTATTTTAAACGTTAATTGTCTGGGGGCAGCTAGGTGGCGCAGTGGATAAAGCACTGGCCCTAGATTAAGGAAGACCTGAGTTCAAATCTGGCCTCAGACACTTGACACGTACTAGCTCTGTGACCCAGGGCAAGTCACTTAATCCTCATTGCCCTAGAAAAGAAAGAAAAAGAAAAAAGAAATGTTGTCAGGTAGTCCTCAGATTCTTAAATTATCTCCTTTTCATTTGTTTTCCAGGTCATATATCATATTTTCTTCTATTTTTTCTTTCTTTTGACTTTTGTTTTATTGTTTCTTGATGTTCATGGTATCATCATGTAGTATGGTATCATTGCTCAATTCTAATTTTTAAGGAATTATTTTCTTCAGTGAAGTTTTCTAGCTCTTTTCTTATTTGGCCAATTTTGCTTTTTCAGGAGAATTTTTCAGTGAATTTTTGTGTCTCTTTTACCATTTGGCGAATTCTAATTTTTAAAGTGTTATTTTTCTTTGCATTTTTGGTGCCTCTTTTACCAAGCCATTAATTCTCTTTTCACAATTTTTTGGAGTCATTCTCATTTCTTTTCCCAGTTTTTTCCTCTGTCACTTTTATCTTTCTTTACCTCTTCCAAGACTTCTTGATGGGATTCTGTCTAATGTGCATTTTTCTTAGAGGTTTTGATTATAGCTATTTTTCACCTTCTGAGTTTGTGTTTTGATCTTCCCTTTCACCATAGTAGTTTTTTATCGTTAGATTTTTTTTTTGTTTATTTGTTATATGCTCATTTTCCAGCCTGTTTCTTGACTTTGAACTTTATACTAATATTTGGCTCTGTTTACCTGGGAGTGTGGAAAGCATTGTCCCAAGCTTTAGGTCTTTTTATACTGCTGTTTTCAAAGCTAGTTCTGGGGAATCTGCAAGTTTTCAGTGCCTCTAAGGTAGTATAATATGAAGAAAGGTATGGTCGCTCCTCTCCTAGTCTGTTTTCTAGTATTTACCAGGAAAAGACCCTGCTTCCCTGCAGCCAGAATCACTAGTACTTCTCTCTGCCTTGGAATTTTGACCAGGGCCCCCATTTTATTCTGAAAACCACAGGTACTCCTCTCTGGTCTGTAATTACAATTCAGAACTACATATGTTCAGTGGAATTTCAAATCCTAGTCCCATTGTCAGCTGAGAGTCCCTGTAATCTTTTTCTGACCAGTTGTTGATCTTCTTACCGTCTCTGGACTGAGAGCTACCAAAGCAGTTTCTGCTCTTCCTGGAAATGCCTCCAAGACCCATTGATGGTGTTGTCATCACATGCACTTCAAGGCAGTCCCAACCTCATTGTCATAAACCTTTCCTAATGACCTCTTAAATTTTCTTGTGCTGGAAAAATGTTTCACCCTGACCTTTGTTTGATGTGATGCTCTAGAATTCAGTTTAATGCATTATTTTAAAGTTGTTTGGAAAGATTTTACCTGAGTTGTTGCCTCTATTCTGACATTTTGGCTCTCTCCCTTTCCACATCCCATTATCTTAAATTTAATGGAGATTTGGCGCATACTTAGACTCTATAAGATGGTGTTGCCCATGTGGAAGATTCTAGGGGAACTACTTCCATGAAACTGGAGAACTAAAGCATGCATGGACATTCATTCATATAGTTAGGAGAATTTTTTCCCCCCATTGGCTATGTAATCAGAATTATCAGTGGTTTTGAAATTTGCTGATTCAGCAACAAAAGTGGCTAATTTGCTGGGTTTGAAGTGAAATCTCTAATTTGTTTTGATTTTCATTGATCTTAATATTAGTGACTTGGTACATCCTTTCAAATGCTTATTAATTGTTTGTAGTTCTTTTGGGGGGTAGGGCAATAGGGATTAAGTGACTTGCCCAGGGTCACACAGCTAGTAAGTGTCATGTGTCTATGGCCAGATTTGAGCTCAGGTACTCCTGAATCCAGGGCCAGTGCTTTATCCACTGCACCACCTAGCTGCCCCTGTTTATAGTTCTTTTGAGAACTATTTAATTATATCCTTTGATCCTAAGTTTCATTTAACTTTTTTTCTTTTCTTTTCAGGATAAAAGTTAAATCCCTGGAACAAGACACCGTTTTTATTCTTTCCTGTTGGTCCAGAAATAAGACCCTTTGGAAAAAGAAGCCAAGACAGAAAAAGCATCTTAACTCTCTTTATCCAGTTACCTGTATGAGAGACCTGAGTTCTAGGAAAGAAAAAACAACCAGTCATCTTTTCAGGATAAATTGTACATTTATTGGGCTGAGGACAGTTCTTTGTGGAGTGTTTGGAGCTGTGATTTGAAAACGTCACTGATATTTTATTTGCACTTTGGATCGTAAGCATGAGTGAATTCTGGTTGTGTTTCAATTGCTGTATTGCAGAGCAACCTCAGCCTGTAAGTATGAAACAATATTCATACGTATGGTATTAACAGGTATTGGGGTCTAATTTTGAAGGTGACTCGAATTCTAAAACCAAGAGACTTCTGAGTTTTCAGGGCAGTTTTGAGGGGTCCTATGTAGAGCTATGGATATATCAATAGTTGTCTCTTGGTCAAGGCATCAGGGAACTGTCCCTTCCCTTTTCTTCCTTTTTTTTCCCTGGACTTTTTAAAGAACCATTGCTATAATAAAATGACTCTAATTGTGTAAGTCCTAACTATTTTTAGTCATGGCTTTTTAACAGTTAAATGATTACAAAATAGTTTTACTGATGAGCAATATTGGGGAGGTTTTAGGAGCCTTAAGGAAAAAGTAGTAAAGAGTATTGAAAACAATTTAAGAAATGCTGAACTACTTCTCTTAAGATTTAAGTGTATAAATTGTCTTTATGTAATCTAAACAACTCTATGACAGAATAGTTGTGTTTCTCTGTACAGCAGGGAGTTCTTTCATTTAATTTTAAATAAATGTTTATTGATACTTGAATTTTTTTTTCTTTTTTGTGTGTGAGGCAATTGGGGTTAAGTGACTTGCCCAGGGTCACACAGCTAGCAAGTGTTAAGTATCTGAGACTGGATTTGAACTCAGGCCCTCCTGAATCCATGGCCAGCGCTCTATCCACTGCGCCATCTAGCTGCCCCATACTTAAATTTTTTATGTGAGCTTAACACCCACTAAATCAGATTTTCAGCCTACAAACAAGAGGAATATAGAAAAAATATATAAACTTCTCTTACGTGTAACTTGTGTTCTCTTCTCTTCTCTTCTCTTCTCTTCTCTTCTCTTCTCTTCTCTTCTCTTCTCTTCTCTTCTCTTCTCTTCTCTTCTCTTCTCTTCTCTTCTCTTCTCTTCTCTTCTCTTCTCTTCTCTTCTCTTCTCTTCTCTTCTCTTCTCTTCTCTTCTCTTCTCTTCTCCTCTCCTCTCCTCTCCTCTCCTCTCCTCTCCTCTCCTCTCCTCTCCTCTCCTCTCCTCTCCTCTCCTCTCCCCTCTCCCCTCTCCCCTCTCCCCTCTCCCCTCTCCCCTCTCCCCTCTCCCCTCTCCCCTCTCCCCTCTCCCCTCTCCCCTCTCCCCTCTCCCCTCTCCCCTCTCCCCTCTCCCCTCTCTCCTCTTCTTTTGCGGGGCAATGGGAGTTAAGTGACTTGCCCAGTCTCACACAGCTAGTGTCAAGTGTCTGAGGCTGGATTTGAACTCAGGTACTCCTGAATCCAGGGCTAGTGCTCTATCCACTGCGCCACCTGGCTGTGCCCAACTTGTGTTTTGCTTAAATAATTTTTTTAAAAATTTCGATACTTGACAGACAACAAATGACAAAATTTTTCTATAAGAAGACCAGAAAAAGAGCATTGTTAATTAAACACCGAATCATTGCAAATAGCCTATTTTTAAAAGCCTATAACAAATTCAACACATTACTTTTATAGTTGTCCTCCTAGTGGTTCTCCCTCTAAACCTGCTTTTTTATCTTGTTTCTTTTTTTAAATGCTTCAGTGACTTTCTTTTCTTTCTTTTTTTTTTGACCTTGATATCACTTATGCCCTTCATTCCATCTAAGTCCTCTTCCAAATTAAAAAAAATCACCTCACCTTTGACAGATAAGCATGGATAAGTAAGCACAATAGATCCACACATCAGCAATGTCTGAAAATAGGTATCTCATTTTGTATCTTGTATCCATCACCTCTCTGGCAAGTGATGGGTAGCATGCTATATCATGCTTTATCAAACTCTTCTGGGGTTTTAGTTGGTCATTGAATTGATCACAGTTCTTAAATATTTCATGGTTATTTTTCTCTATAACATTGTGCTCACTGTATAAATTACTTACCTTGTTCTACCCACTTCATTCGGTGTTAAAGGCTGGTAGAGGACTCAGTGGATAAAGCAGTGGACCTGGAGTTGGAAAGACCTGAATTCAAACAACCCCAGACATAGCTGTATGAATCTGGGCAAGTCACTTGATCTCTGTCTGTCTCAATTTCCTCAGCCATAAAATAGGAGTAATGATAACCAACTCCCAAGGTTGTTGTGAGGATGAAATGAGAATGTTTGTAAAGCACTTAGTAAAGTGCCTGGCATATATTAGATGCTTAATAAAGGCCGGTACACTTCCCTTTCTTTGTACTGATGCTTTAAAAACAAAATCACTGTTACTTCCTAATGCCACTCTACAGAAACCTCTCCCTTAATGAAAAATTTAGTTTTAAAAAAAAAGCCCACATAATGCATAATTTAAAATTATCAATGATCAAATGGCTTTTTCTTAATTTTTATCCTTCTTGACCTATCTGCAGCTTTTGACATTGTTGGCCACTCTCTCCTCCCTAGATTTTTGTAAAACTGCTTCTTTTTGGTTCTGTTCCTACCAGTCTGTAGTTCCCTCATTCTCCTTTACCACATTAGCATCAGTATCATGGTTTTTGTTTTTTGTTTTTTTTTAAAGTGAGGCAATTGGGGTTAAGTGACTTGCCCAGGGTCACACAGCTAGTAAGTGTTAAGTGTCTGAGGCTGGATTTGAACTCAGGTACTCCTGACTCCAGGGCCGGTGCTCTATCCACTGTGCCACCTAGCTGCCCAGTATCATGGTTTTGATATGTGGAGATACTGTGTCTTTGTCGTGGTCCCTCTTCTCTCACTCAGTAACCTCATCTGTGCAAATGGCTCCCTGATCTACATATCCATCCTACCTTGCTTTCCTGAGCTCTAGTCTCACATTATCTCCGACCTATTAGATATTTCAAATTGGTTACCTGATAGACATCAAAAAACTCAGTATGTCCAGACTAAACTCATTGTCTTTCCCCTAAACCTTCCAACCTCATGAACTTTACTTTTTCTATGAAGAGTACTGAGGGAAATGTTTTTGTTTGTTTGTTTGTTTGTTTGTTTTGCAGGGAAATGAGGGTTAAGTGACTTACCCAGGGTCACACAGCTAGTAAGTGTCAAGTGTCTGAGGCTGGATTTGAACTCAGGTACTCCTGAATCCAGGGCCAGTGCTCTATCCACTGCGCCACCTAGCTGCCTCTAGGGAAATGGTTTTTAAAAAGTAAGAATGAAGAGGGAATACAGTCTCAGACCTCAAACTATATTATTATAAATCAACAATCATCAAAATGACCTGGCACTATTTAAAAAATAGAGAAATAGATTAATGGAAAAGACTGCACAAGGGAGATATTCGGAAACAATAGAACTCAGTAACCCAGTCTTTGATAAAGTAGAAAATGTTACCCAGGGGAAAACTCCCTGTTAAGAAAAACTGCGAGGAAACTGGAAAGCAGTCTTATCAGTCTTGCAGAAATTAGGCTTATATCAATCTTATATACCTCACTCTCCAATATAATCTAAATGGATATAGGACTAATATTAAAGACTGTATTACTTAAAAAATAGAGGAGAAACAGATTATGTACTTCTCATAGCTATGGGTAAGAAATGTATTCTTAACCAAACAAGAGATAGAGGCAGTTATAAAAGAAAAAATATATAACTTTGATTGCTTGTAACTGAAAAGATTCTTCACAGACAGTATTAATACATCTAGGATAAGAAGGGAAGTGATCCAGTTTGGAAAATATCTGTATCAAATTTCTCTAATAAGGCTTTGGTATCTAGGATATATGGGGCAGCTAGGTGTCTCAGTGGATGAAGCTTTGGGCCTGGCATTAAAAAAACCTGAGTTCAAATGTGGCCTGAGACACTTACTAGCTGTGTGACTCTGAGCAAGTCACTTAAACCTGTTTGCTTCGGTTCCTCATCTGTAAAATGAGCTGTAAAAGGACACACAAAACCACTCCAGTATCTTTGCCAAAGAAAACCACAAAAGTAGTAATGAAAAGTCAGACATGACTGAAATGACTGAATGATAACATCCAAGGTGTATAAAACATTTAGATGCATATATGTGACTATTAGTCATGCTACAAGAACTATAAAGTATTCACGACATTGATTCTTTTATGTCAAACTTTGTTTAACATGGAAACCCATTTGTTTCTCTAGTTTATTATTTTTTATTTTTATTATTTTTTATATTTATTATTTTTCCAGTTCTCTTAAATAAACTTGACATTTTGATTGGCATAGCACCAACTAAATTATCATATTGGCTCTATCTACCCATGAACAATTAATATTTCTCTAGTTATTTAGATGTCTTTATTTGTATAACGAGTATTTTGTAATTTTGTTCCTGTACTTCCTATTTGTGTCTTGGTAAGTAGACTTGCAGGTATTTTATACTGTCTGTAGTTATTTAAAATGGAATTTCTCTTTCTATGTCTTCTTGCTGAATTTTATTAGTAACATACAGAAATGTTGGTTATTTTTGGAGGTTTATGCAACTTTGCTAAAGATTGAATCTTTTAAAAATTATTTTCAATTACATCTTCTAAGTAATATTCTTTTTCTTGTGACTCCAGAAGATGGAGAATGAATATATGCATACAAATGATATAAAAAATTAGTGCAGTAGTATCCATTTTAATTTATTTCTCAGTTTGGGGGTACATAATTTGTTATAGTCTTTGTGATTTCCTGACAAAAGTTAGGCATTTCTCACCCCAGCAGATTGACTATTGATTAAATAATGACAGAAGTTAACATTAGAAGAATAAGATAACTAGATCATACTTAATTTCTTTTTAAAAATTTAAAAATTTAATATTTTATTTTTCCAATTACATGTAAAAAGTTTAAAGCACTTTTTTTTTGTTTTTGTGTGTGAGGCAATTGGGGTTAAGTGACTTGCCCAGGGTCACACAGCTAGTAAGTGTTAAGTGTCTGAAGCCGGATTTGAACTCAGGTACTCCTGAACCCAGGGCTGATGCTTTATCCACTGCGCCATCTAGCTGCCCCCTAATATATGATTACTAATTTTTTTTTTTTTTTTTGCGGGGCAATGAGGTGTTAAGTGATTTGCCCAGGGTCACACAGCTAGTGTCAAGTGTCTGAGGTCAGTTTTGAACTCAGGTCCTCCTGAATCCAGGGCTGGTGCTTTATCCACTGCTTCACCTAGCTGCCCTAAAGCACTTTTTAAAAAACTTTTGAGTTTTTTTTTTTGTTTGTTTTTTGTTTTTTGTTTTTAATGGGGCAATGAGGGTTAAGTGACTTGCCCAGGGTCACATAGCTAATAAGTTTCAAGTGTCTGAGGCTGCATTTGAACTCAGGTCCTCCTGAATCAAAGGCCGGTACTTTATCTACTGCACCACCTAGCTGCCCCCCTCTGCCCCCTTCTTAATAAAGCACACAATTTTTCATGCAAAGCATATTTCCATATTTGTCATGTTGTAAAAGAAAACAGACCAAAAAAAACCACAAAAAAACTGCAAGAAAAATGTTTTTTTTTTTTTTTTTAAGTATGCTTTGATCTGCATTCAGACTCCATCAGTTCTTTCTCTGGAGATTGGTAGCATTTTTCATTATAAGTCCGTCTGAATTATCTTAGATCTTTGTGTTGCTAAGAATAGCTAAGTCATTCACAGCTGTTCACAGTACAGCATTGTTGTTACTGTGTACAATGTTCTGGTTCTGCTCATTTCACTTTGCATCAGTTCATATAAGTCTTTCCAGGTTTTTCTGAGAGCATCCCACTCATAATTTTTTATAGCACAATAGTATTCCATCTCAATCACATACCACAATTTATTCAGCCATTTCTCAATTGATGGACATCTCAATTTCTAATTCTTTTCCACCACAAGAAGAGCTGCTATACATATTTTTGTACATTTAAGTCCTTTTCTTTTTTTTTTTTTTCTAAATCTCTTTGGGATAGAGACCTAGTAGTGATATTGCTTGGTCAGCTGGTATGCACAGTCTGATAGCCCTTTGGGCATAAATCCAAATTGATCTCCAAAATTCTTGAATCATTTCATAGCATTAGTTGTCTCAATTTTCTTACATTCCCTCTAGTAGTATCGTGTTACTATTATTCAATCTGATAGTTGTGGGGTGGTACCTCAGAGTTGTTTTAATTTTCATTTCACACCTGAAGTCACCAGGAATTTTCTGAGATCCCCTGCAACACCTAGCTTCTTTGTTCTTTTAATGATTCATTATTTAGTATTTCATTGTTAGGTCTACATTTGAATCTAAAATCTTTTGATAGCCTAAACCAATGACTATTTCTATTACATTGAGGTCTATAAAGGATTATTAACAATTTCTTTTTATATTTGTTTACAATATTTCTGTGTCTTAGTACATGTTCAGTATTTTTAAAAAAGTTTTATCTAGTGGAATTTGGATTGTTCTGAGAAAAACGTACATTTGCTGTTCCATTTAGAAGGCATCATAAGTCTTTTAGCTCTAGTTTCTCCAGCATTTTGTTCAGTCCCATAGTTTTCCTTTTTGTTTATCTTTCTCTTAGGCTTGTCCAAAACAGAGAAGGCTATAGCAGTCTGTAGTCACTATGTCTTCTAGTTCAGATGTTTTCTTTCTGAATTTTGATGCTAAGGCATTTGGAACATATAAGTTTATTACAGTACTGGTTGGTTGTCAATGGTTCCTTTTGTCTATTTTTTGCAGGGCAATGAGCGTGAAGTGACTTGTCCAGGGTCTTTTTTTTTTTTTTTTGGTGGGGCAATGAGATTAAGTGACTTGCCCAGGGTCACACAACTACTGTCAAGTGTCTGAGGCTGGATTTGAACTCAGGTCCTCCTGAATCCAGGGCCAGTGCTGTATCTACTGCACCACCTAGCTCCCTCTTTTGTCTTAATGTACTTATTTCTCCCTTTTTATTCTTTGGATGTTTGTTTTGGCTTGTCAGATGCTTTTGTGGATTCCAATCTGTCAGTCTTTTTTCATTTTATTGGATTGTTTCATCCATTCACTCCATCACTCTTCAGAACATCCCTTTCTCCATCTCCTAGTGGATGCAGAATAATCTTTTGTGTTATTTGAATTTCCTTTCCCTTGTATTTGAAGGTTTTTCTCCTGATCACTTATAGGATTTGTTCTTTGCCTTGGAATTTTTAGCCTTGGTTTTTTTTTTTTTTTCAGCAGGCAGTCTGTCAATTGGAGTTTCATTTCCTATGTTTAGAAGTTCTGGCAGTTCTATTATCTTTTATTATAGTGTTACGGGTTTGGGGTACTTTCCCCTGTTCTTTTGGGAGTTCTTCGATCCTTAAGTTGTCTACATATCCTGTCTTTGAGATCAGTATAGTTTGCATGTGAGCATATTTTATTTTAATGTTATTTTTTTTTGCTTCTCTTTCTAAATTGTCCTTCACATCTATGTTTTTGCATTGCCAATATGTTGTTTTCTCTTGTTTCTTTGACGAGGTTTGCCATTGTAGATCCCAGTCTTTTCTCTTTCCCCTTATTTTTGCTATAAATAGGCAATAAATTCTGCTATCTTAATTTTCACTTTTTTTTAAAACCACAAATTAAATCATTTCCCCCTTTTTCCTTCAACATTAATTCATGGGTCCTGAATTCATCTTTTAGAGTAGTAGACTAGTATTCCAGTCTATTGGAGGCCATGTTTCCTTCTAGTGTTACTATTTTATCTGCATATATTCAAGATCTTTGAGTTTTCTTCCTCCTGAAAGCTTTCCTAATTTCAGTCTTTTATCCTCTCTCCTCTTATTTTCCTCTATGCTCATTTTCTGATTCTCTCCCCTGTCATTGTGGTTTCTTTGAGGATTGGATCTCAAAGTGTCTCAGCCTACACCCAAGCTGGGCAATTCATGCTTCATTAGCCTAGGTCTCTATCCCAGGTGACTTTGGGCTGGTTAAAAATGACCCCAGCTTGATGCTATACTTTTTACTTCAAGCTTAGTGGAGTACTTCCCACTCCTGCAGACATATGATGTCATATCCTGGTGTCCTGTCATATTTCCTCTGTTCCTTAATTCTTTGGCCTGGCATCAGCATTTTGTAGCTTTGTGGCACTGTTGCTTCCTGGTTGTGGTCCATGGCAGGCTTTTGTTCCTGACAGGTTGAGAAAGTTAGTGATGGCTGTCTGCCAAGACCAAATTTCCACAGCCTGGAACTGGGATTTTCATAGGACTAGAAAGGGGAAGACTACGGTATAGGAGTAGGTTTTGTTGTGAGTGTGTATTATGTAACTAGGTATTCTGGTATTCCCTTGCTGCTAGTAGTGTGTTAGGTGGGAGAAGGGTACTGAGTGAGCTCAGCATCAGTTAATAGACTTTTGGAATTTTTTTTTCTCTTGGATTCTGAATATCTTAGATCATGAAATCAGCTGATGTTGCTTTATATTTGGTATATAATTTCTGTTTTAGAGAGGTTTGAGAGGTTGTAGGGAACAGAGAAAATGTTCACTCCTCCATCTTATTGCTCACATCACCTGGAAATATAAAAGAGTTTTATTGCTATCTTTTGTTCTTGCATTTCCTCAATGTTCTTTATTTCTTCTGACATTTCCTCCTGGGAGGAGTGAAGGTAATCTCATTCCTCCCAGAGACTCATCTCTTTTTTTTTTTTTTTTACATATAAGGTATTTTATTTTTTCTGTTACATGTAAAGATAGTTCTCAACTTTTGTTTATACCAGAGAATCATCTCTTAATAAAAAAAGAAAATAAATTAAGAAAACAAATTCCGTAAAACCGATCAGTCCATTGAAAAAAAATTGATGTGATATATAATGATAATACCTATGGCTCTCAGTTCTATAAAGAAGTTATGGAGGTAACATATAATTTCTTTAGGGTCAACCTTGTCTTTTATAATTTAACAGTATTCATTTTTTGTTATTTCCATTTTCATTTTGTAGTCATTATTTGTACTTTACTGGTTGTGGTTACTTCAGTTCATATGTCTTCTCCTATTCATCATGGTTATCACTTCTTAGCTGCATAATATTGGATTACATTCCCGTACCACAGTTTGCTTAACTATTCCATAATCGATGGCTATTTATTATTATTATTATTATTGTTATTTTGCGGAGCAATGAAGGTTAAGTGACTTGCCTAGAGTCACACAGCTAGTCAGTGTCATGTGTCTGAGGCTGGATTTGAACTCAGGTCCTCCTGAATCCAGGGCCAGTGCTTTATCTCCTGCGCCACCTAGCTGCTCCCAATGGGTATTTATTTTTTTCCAGTTCTTTGCTGTCTCTCTCTCTCACACACACACACACACACACACACACACACACACACTGCTTTTTCACAGCCTTTCTTTTTTTTTTTTTTCAATTACTTCCTAAAAGTAAGTGCCTAGCAATGGAATTAGTATATGATAGTCAATCCTCTTGCATAATTCCAAATTACTTTCTAGAATGGTTATACCAGCCTCATTCTACAACCTCCCAACTTTCATCATCTTGGCCAGTTTGCTCTTTTATGAGTGATTTGGAGTATTCTTTCATATGGTTTTAATAGATTGCAGTTCTTTTGAGAACTCTGTTCATATCCTTTTGACCTGTTTTTTTGTTTGTTTGTTTGTTTGCAGGCAATGGGGGTTAAGTGACTTGCCCAGGGTCACACAGCTAGTAAGTGTCAAGTGCCTGAGGCTAGATTTGAACTCAGGTACTCCTGAATCCAGGGCCAATGCTTAACCACTGTGCCATCTAGCTGCCCCTGTTCATATCCTTTTGTTAGAAACACAGCTCAAAGAATCCAAGCAGGCAGCAGAGTGTGGTTGAAAGCATCTTTATTCATCTTTGAAGATGGGCACTCTTCTGAATGTGCCAGAAAGTGCACTGAATTGAGATCCCTCACCTCTATTTATACCCCTCAAGGCGTCCCTCCCGACCAATCACATTAAGGTATTTTACTATCCCCCATTTACATTTAAGTTATTTCAGTTATTATAGTTGCTATTTATACAGAATAACAGTAACAGCATAAGAACCCATCAGGTGATACCAGTTGACCAATCAGATTGTGGCACTAGGCCGTAACCTTATTCTGGGCAAGAAGGTCCCCATTCCTCACTAGAATAGTGATATATGAACACATAACCATACATAACTTGTGAAGAAACAAAATTTAAGTCGGGGTTTGAACATCGGGTCACGTGGGCATCACCTTGGGCACCTCAAGGTGAACTTCCAGCCCAGCCCGACTCCCATAAAACCTCGGCCCTGCTCTAGGCCCTGCTTGGGACCTACTTGGGCCCAAAAGGGCCTTGGGCCCCAGAGCCCCACATGCTGGGCGCCCCCTACTGGGAGCTTTGAGCAACAAAGCTGTAGGGCTTGAAACCAGACTCACTTTTTGCCTTTAGGGCTCTGAGAAGAATCCAAATATAGTCTTTTCTCTCACTTTGATTGCTCTTCTATTGAGAAATGGCTTGTGGTTTCATGTTTCTGTTGTCTATACATCTTGTATATCAAACTCTTATCAAAGATATTCGAGACAAAGAATCCCCCCCATTTTACCACTTCCCTTCTTATAGTATATCTATTAATTTTATTTGTGCAAAAATTGTTTCAATTTCATGTAATCAAAATTATCCTTTTTTTAAAATCTTCTGTAATTGCTTCTCTTTGTTTGGTTAAGAATTCATCTCCTAACTATGACCAAAGGGCTATAAAACTATGCATACCCTTTGAACTAGTAATGCCACTACTAGGTCAATATCCAAAAAAAAAAAGATAAAAATCAAAAAGTTAAAGGAGCTATATGCACAAAAATATTTATGGAAGATCTTTTCTGGTATGAAGAATTAAGAAACTGAGGGAATGTCCATCAATTAGGGAATGACTGAACAAATTGTGGGGTGTGATTGTGATGGAACATTATTGTGCTATAAGAAATGAGAAGAAAAGAAATGATGAACAGGATGCTCTCAGAAAAAGCTGGAAAGAATTACACGGGCTGATGCAAAGTGAAATGTACTGTATACTGTTAGAATATTTTTGGTGACTAGGGCTAATTTTGGGGGGCTAAACTATGGATGACTAGACTGGGGACTGTTGACTATTTGGCTACCTGACTTCGTTTAATTTAATATGGGCTGTTTATAAAGTTCCACCACACTGCTCCCAAACTGATAGACTAAAGATTAAGAAGCCTCTTAACCAAATAATCAAAGCAGAGTTTATTTATGAGATACTATTTAAAAGTAGGAATACAGGGAAATAAAGTGCACAACCTGCTTTCCTGCAGTTTCTTTCGCACCTGCTGCGCCTTGAACTTCTTGAGTACAATAAGGGCCTTAGCCGCCTCCGGCCTCAGGGCAAGTTACACTTTCCCTGGTTTGTATTAAGGCCTGTAACCTTGTCAGACCCGTCTCTCCTTTTCCGAGCCGAACTCTCCTCCGTCCTTGTCCCAGCTCCCCTCTAGTCAGCCTCCCTCCTAGTCCGTCCTCGAGTCTCCTCTAGTCTGTCCTCTTCTAGTCATCCCCCCTCCTTAATCTTGTCTCTCTATCTAGTCCGTCCTCGCTCCTTCTTTTTCTAGTCCATCTCCCTCTAGTCTCCTTCCTTCTTTATCTAGTCCGTCTCCTTCTAGTCTCCTTCCTCCTTTTTCTATCTAACTCCCAGGTCTATATATACCTTTTCTTCTCTCCACTCAAATCTCGGGGCTTCCTTCGCCCCCACAGACCAAGCTAATCCACCAGCCAGAGCTGCAGCTGGTGTGTGTGTGGGGGGGTGCTCTCGAGCCTTATGCCTCAGCACAGGCCATCCGCGATCCTTCAGATAGCTCCGCTCAGGTCGGAGCTGGGGGCTTTTTTTCCCCCCAGCTGTCTGACCTGGCGTCTTGTATAGCCCACGGGGCTTTTGCACTCAGCTGAAGCTGAGGAGGAGGGGGAGAGACCCTGAGGGCCTAAGGCTTTCTAATTTCAGCCTAAAGGTAGGGTCCCCAAATCAAAATAAATTTCCACAATACAAAGAATTCATCTCCTACCCAACGCTGGGAAATATGTATACTAAACTCCCCTTTTAATTTCTTTGTGTCATATTCTTTAATATTCAGGTCAAGTATACAGTTTGAATGTATTGTGAAATATCATGTAAGAAGAGGGACGTGATATTTGAATGGCCTCACTCTCTTCAGTGAAGTATGAATAGAGGTCTTCAGCCAAGGTGTTGGGGGACAGACTGCCTTAGGAAATTTGAGGCGAGATGAAAAGATTTTGAATAGCTGCTATGGTGATAGAGAGAGGAATTTGGGGAAGTATTAAAAAATTACTTTGTTTCATTTTGGACCCAATCAAGATAATATAGAATTAACTTGTAGTGGACCCAGTCAGTACAGTTTCATGATTTCCTTCAGTTGTTTATCAGCACTTGGAGAGGAACAGAGGAGGTGGATGGCAAGAATAATGCAAGATTGGGTTTGAGCAAGGCATTTTGGTGATACTCCAACGTGGAAGAGAATTTGAGTATAAAAGATAGTGTAAAGTTGTATTAATTTACCAAGGGGTCAAGAATGAGAAGGGAGAATGCCTGGAAAAGAACTGAGAGGTGGAAGAATTAGAGGTCACAATGGAAATGAAGAACAGTGTTAGAACTTGGTTGAGGAACAGAGATAATTATGAAAGATTAAGATCAGATAACATAATTATGGAGTTTATAAGCATGGAGGCAGAACACTTGTGGCTGATGGCAAGATCAAAGGTATATAACCATCTTAGAGTTTAGATAAGGTTGTATGCAAGATAGTCAGTCAAAGGAACTGAGTAAATTAAGGAACTGGGAAGTTAGAGTAAGTTGAGGGAGCATCAAATGTATGTTGAAGTCCCCTAATGTGAGGGCAGGAGTTATGATGGAGAGAAATACTGTGAGGCAGGCACTGAATTCACTGAGGAAGGAATAATGCCCAGAAGGAAGTGGGGCAGGGAGGGTAGGAATAGATTACATAACCCAATAGAATTGAGTGATTGATTTGGATTGAATAGGCCTCTCAGGAGAAGAGGTTATATAGTGATGATGGTAAGAGGAGAATCTAGACATGACTTCTTTAAGCAAAATGCATGAGTAAAAAGTGATGCTAGTATAGTTAGGGACACAATGTCAATAGGAGAGGATCTGATCTAAAATGAATACTTCTGGCTTCAAAGGAGTATGAAATGAAATGGTTTAAGAGAAAGTCAGTTTGTTAATTATGTGGCTGGCATTCTAGAAAGTACAGTGTAAGGGATGGGCAAATCTATAGTGTAATATTGGGGGGGGGTTAGAGTTGAAGGGGATGGAAGTAAGGGAATGGGCAGGTGGGAAAGAGGAATAAGGTTTTTTACATAAACAGGCAGGGATTCAGAATCACTTACTGGCAACTATCATGCCCCAACTGAGTATTCTGTTTTCCAGGTTAAACATTACCCATTCCTTCAGTCTTGTATGGCATTAGAGTATGCATTTGATTAACACAATGAATTTATGACTTTAAAATATGTGACTAATTATAGTAATTATTATTTACATTCAATTATTTTAAGAGGTTATAGGATATGTATACATATATATGTGGAAAGAGAGAGCCAGAGCCAGAGCCAGAGCCAGAGCCAGAGAGAGAGAGAGAGAGAGAGAGAGAGAGAGAGAGAGAGAGAAAGAGAAAGAGAAAGAGAAAGAGAAATAGGTAGGTGGTGTGCCTGGGCCTAAAGAGAGTGATGGACCTGAAGTCAGGAAGACTCGTCTTTCTAAGTTCAGATCAAGCCACACTTACTAGCTATGTGACCCTGAACAATCCTGTTTTGACTTACTTTTCTCATCTGTAAAATGAGCTAGAGAAGGAGATGGCAAACCACGTCAGTATCTTTGCCAAGAAAACTCCAAATGAAGATTTGGGCACAAGTGAACAACAATAGCAAATAGAAAGAGAGACAGAAATAGGGAGTAAGTAGTAGGCAGAGATGTATAGCTTACATCATACATTGTGGAATTAATGTCAACTTGACATTGATCATATTTGTTACTGGATCATATTGACCTAATTCTGGATTTTTTTATTTGAGAAATGACAAAATAACTTGGAAAATTGATACTTTTTTTTTACAATATGTACAAACAATCCCTGCAGGTTATTGCTTATAGAAGAAAAGATTTTCAGTAAAAGAATTAATCACTTTGCCATTGTCAGTAGTCATCACATTTTAAGATGAAATACAACACTTTCTGTTACACTTCACAAAGGGTGCTCTACTCTGGAATTCCCCTAGCTAGATCTAATTCAAATCATGTTCCTATCACGTGTTGCTAATACAGTACAGCTGCAAAGTGCTCAACTTCTGAAAAGGCTATATTGTTCAGTGAGAATACCCAACGCTTTCCCTTTCCAAATATTCATTTTCTTGAAAACAATAAAAAAAGAATTGAGAAAATTAAACTTGTAATTCTTTCTCCACATAATCCACATTATAAATGTTTCATATTTCCTATTTGTTCTTCTTGGATCACTGATTTAATTTATTTATGTACTTCTCCACTGATGCATTTCACAAACTTTTCCATGACTTAATAGAAATGTCATGAGTTGCTTTGGCTGGAAAAAAACATCCATCATCTATTGAGGAACCCTCTGATAAGGAGCAGATATGAATATTCTATAATACTGAATAAATTATAACACTAAATAAAATACCTCATAAGGAAGAATTATAAATACTATAGGTCCCAAATGCAGGAAAAGATAACACATTTCTATAGCAAATATTATACTTAATAGTTAATATTTTCTGTGTCCATTTTCGTTTTCCAGTTATTTAAGTCTTTTAGTTCCTAATTATATTTTGAGAAAAAAATTCTAATGGTAGTTTTGAGTTTGGGGAAAGGAGAAGGTAGGTGAAGAGAAGAAATGGTTCTTTTTTATGCTGCATTTGCAAGGGGTATTGGTATACATGTATAATAAAAATTAGATGAATGTTTTTATATTTTTCTGATTATTCAAAAATATATAGAAAAGTTACCATTAGTCAAAATACTTCTGTTGTTTTTCATATAATTCAAAAACACCAGTTGTAGCAGCCAGTTCTTACTAATCCAAAAAATAGTCAGGGAGAGAAAATTTCAAAATATTAAGTTTAAGTAAATTCATAAATTGTAGTTTGGCTAAACATAATCCTGTATGCTAATTAATCCTATGCTGTGTACAGCCTCCACAAACCCTGGTCTTATGGATCTCAGAGTCAAGATGATAGATTTGATATGCACAAATTCATTTCAATCCAATCAGCATTTATTCAGCCCCTACCATGTGAAGGACACTTTGCTAGGCCCCAGGTGTTGATGTTAAAATAAAAATGACACAGCCCTTAAGGACCTTGCATTTTTTTTTTTAGAATCTTGCATTTAACTGAGGGAGATAAAAATATCAGTCGGTCAAAGAATTTTTATTAAGTGCCTACTATTGCCAGTCACAAGTCATACAAAGTAAAGCAAAAACATGGTTCCTGCCTTCTGGGAGCTCACATTCTAATGGGACAGACCATAGGCAAACAATTATATGCATGCAAGATATATAGAGCTTTAAATGGAGGCAATCTCCAAAGGAAGGCACTAGTATTGATTGGAATGGGAAAGGCCTCTTATAGAAGGTAGGATTAAAGTGGAGTTTTTAAGGCGACCAGGAAAGCCAAGAAGCAGAGATGAGGAAAGACATTATATACATATAGGGGAAGCCAGTGAAAAGACATGGAATCCGGAGATGGGATGCCAAAGAACAGCAAATAAGCCCATGTAACTGCATCATAGACAATGTAAAGGGAAGTAAGATATAAGAATATTGGGAAGGCAGGAAGGGGCCAGGTTTTGAAGAGCTTTAAATGCCAAGGAGAGCTTTAGATTTGATCTTTTGTTTGTTTATTTGTTTGTTTGTTTTGGGGGGGGGGGTTGGTGAGGCAGTTGGGGTTAAGTGACTTGCCCAGGGTCACACAGCTAGGGCAGCTAGATGGTGCAGTGGATAGAGCACCGGCCCTGGATTCAGGAGGACCTGAGTTCAAATCCGGCCTCAGCCACTTAACACTTACTAGCTGTGTGACCCTGGGCAAGTCACTTAACCCTCATTGTCCTGCAAAAAAAAAATAAAGAAGACGAAGAAGAAGATTTGGGGAAGGCTTCAAGTAAAAGATGGCATTTTAATTGGTACTTAAAGGTAGCCAGGGAAATCTGTTGTTGGAATGGAGGGGGGAAAGAGCATTCCAGGCATGGGGGACTTCAGAGAAAATGCCTGGAGCCAAGAGATTGTCCTGTTTGTGGAATATCAAGGAGGCAGGAGTCCCTGAATCAAAGAATATGTGTCAGAGAATAAAGTATAAGAAAACTGAACAGGTGGGGTTGGGGTGGGGCTGGATTCTAAAAGGGTTTTTAATGCCTAACAGCATTTTGTATTTAATCCTAGTGACAAGAGGGAGCCATTGGTATTTGTTGACTAGGGGAGTTAATATGATTAGACCTGCACTTATCACTTTAGCTACTGAATGGCAGATGGATTGGAGTGGAGAGAGGCTTGAGGCAGGCAGACCCAATAGGTTATTAATATAATCCGAGTGTGAGATGATGAAGGCCTAAACCAGAATGGTGGCAGTGTCAGAGGAGAGAAGCAGGTATATTGGAAAGATAGTGCAAAGGTGAAATCAACAAGCCTTGTAAACACATTGCATCTGGCAGGATGAGAGTTAATGAGGAGTCAAGAATGACTCCTAGGTTGTGAACCAGAAGGATGGGATGATGGTGTTGCCCACTATAGTAATAGAGGAAGGGCAGGGGGGAGAGTTTAGAGGAAAAGATATGAATTTCATTTTGGACATGCTGAATTTAAGGTGTCTACTGGGCATCCAGTTTGAGATGTCTGAAAGGCAGTTGGAGATGTGAGATTGGAGGTCAGCAGAGAAATTGGGGTGGATTTGAGAATTATCAGCTTAGAAATTAAAATTAAATCTATGGGAACTGATGAGATCACCTGGGAAAGCAGTATAGGAGAAGAAAAGAAGGGGACCCAGGATATAACACTGAGAGAGATCTATATCTAGAGGATGTGATATGAGAGAGGAACCAAAAAAAGAAACATAAAACACAGCTATTAAGTGTTTCAAGCAGTATTTAGTTTTTGTTTTGTTTTGCAGGGCAATGAGGGTTAAGTGACTTGCCCAGGGTCACACAGCTAGTAAGTGTCAAGTGTCTGAGGCCAGATTTGAACTTAGGTCCTCCTGAATCTAGGGCTAGTGCTTTTATCCACTGCACCAACCTAGCTACCCCACAGGCAGGGTTTTGTTTGTTTGTTTTGGTTTGGTTCGGGTTTTTTTGGCAGGCCAAGCAGCATTTGAACTTAGGTCTTCCTGACTCTCAAGTCTAGCCCTCTATCCACTTCACCTCCTGAAATGCTGAGCAATATTTCTTAGATGTAGGCATGGAATATGGTGTTAAAAGGAAGTTTAAATAAAGGGGTTCAAGGTGACGATGCATATGATACAGTGCAGAAAACTATTATAATGACACATGGATTGAGTGATAGTAAGTAGTTCATGGTTAGGGTGGTGTGACATCAAATTACAATCAATATATTTATGGATGGCTTTAAAAAGCAGTGACTTCTGAGACCAATACCTCAAACAATAAAGATGAATGAAAACTTTGACCTGCACAGAAATTATCCGAGTAACATTATACTTCTTTGTAACACTGGATTTGTACCCCATTCGTGATAACAGCACAGGGGACATGCTGACTGATAAAGGTGATTTTTCTTGTCCTGACTTTGCTTTCCTCTTTTTTTTTCAGTGTGAAATTTAAATGCTTATAATGTAAATATTTGGACTGGGACTAAATCTTTGAGTTAGAATAACATGTAATTCTGACAATACTAATAAATAAATACTAATACAGTTGATTAGCATTGTAAAAAATTCATTATAACAAGTCAGTTATCCCAAATGTAGAAATTAATTTAAATGATCAATTATTTATGCTTTTCGCATATAGCTGATTTCAGTTTCATTTTCTTCTGATTTTTAGAAAAGGAGACGGAGGATTGACCGAAGCATGATAGGCGAGCCAACGAACTTCGTTCACACAGCTCACGTAGGATCAGGTGACCTGTTCAGTGGAATGAATTCAGTAAGCATAATTTTAGCATGTGTAACATACATGAATATTGAGAGCCAAAGATGGAATCTGTGTAATGACTTAAATGTTCCCTAATTAGATTGTGAAGTTTGCAGACAATTTAAAAAGGTATATATGATGTAGACTTGTACCACTTAACCATTTTACTTATATTCCCTTTTATATTTTTCCCAACTCTCCCCCTTCATTCTCTTTGTTTCCTTCTCTGGAGCCCCGTTGCTGCCTTATTCTTTCAATATAGAACATCAGAATATTAAAAGATATGTTTATAATGGAAGCCAGCACCCTTTAGGTGTCCATGTTAGCACTGGAAGCCAGCTACTGTTTGCTAGAGTCAGGAGTTTAAAGTAGCTAAACTGATTTAGAAAGTAACTACTTCAGAGAGTAACAATTTTAAATATTTCCTCCTTTATATATTCTTTCTGTTTGCCCTCTTTTTTCTGTTTGCTCCCTGATTTAAGTGTCTTTTGTGCAAATATTAATACCGAGTTTATTTCCTAGGTCTACTTCTGCCTCTACTTGATGTTATTATTAAGAAATTTTTTAGTTATTTATTTATCACCATGGGGCAAATCGTGATGCAATAAACAGACTTATAGAATTTTCACTTATCTCTTCATCCATAAAAGCAAATAACCTAGGGGGAACAAAGGTATTATACCTGTCAGTAGGATACAAAGGATGCGAAATGTTTTAAAAAAAGAACACATAACTTAAACCTTTTACTTTTATCAGAAATATGTTTTAGCTAAAATAGAAAGAAAATATTTATTTTAATCTTAAGATGTTTTAGGGAAATGTTGGATAGACCCCAGAACTGCAAATTTAGCCTTTTTTAATAATTCATTTTCATTTTGAGTTC
Organism: Dromiciops gliroides; assembly: GCF_019393635.1. Taxonomy (NCBI): domain Eukaryota; kingdom Metazoa; phylum Chordata; class Mammalia; order Microbiotheria; family Microbiotheriidae; genus Dromiciops; species Dromiciops gliroides. The sequence continues at coordinate 480,771,543 of NC_057861.1, forward strand.
CTCATTTTATAAGTACAAAAATCATAGGGCTAGGAATCAGAAGGCTTGCATTTTGCTTCTGGCTCTGCTAATTATATAACTCAAGTCAGTTAAGTTTCTAGATTTCTCTTCTTCACTTAAAAATAAGATGATTGGACTAGTTCCTTTTCAGTCCTGAATTCCCAATACACCCATTTTTTCAGATGGGTAAACCAGTGCAGGATTTTTTTCCTGCCCCTAAATTGTGAATCCTTCTTTTATCACTTTGGGAGGGGGAAAAAAAGACCTCATTAGGGAATGGTAGCTTTTTCATAAATTGGCAGGTGGGAGTCTAGGCTACTGCCTATCAGAGTATTTGTTTGCCACTTCATTTGCTCCATAAGCAAAAGGTTGTAGCTTCCTCAGAGAAAACAGCTTATTCACTTTTCAGTTTGCATGAGAAGTACTTGGTTTTATCTGACTACTTTTAGGAATGAGCAGGAGATGTTACATTGCCATCAAAATACAGTGCTATGATTACTTTTGAACTCTATCCTCTCTATATAGAACATCTATATAGAACATCTATTTCTCTTAATAATGTTGTCATCTGTGCCATTCGTGAAAAACAAACAAATGGCTTTTAATTCATTAGATGTTTTTCTCATTTCTTTCAATAAGAAATACCCCCATGGAGCAGCTAGGTGTCGCAGTGGATAAAGCACTGGCCCTGGATACAGGAGGACCTGATTTCAAATCCAGCCTCAGACACTTGACACTTACTAGCTGTGTGACCTTGGGCAAGTCACTTAACCCTCATTGCCCTGCCCCCCCCATAAAAAAATACCCCCACTTAGATAATTTGACATATATATCTGAATTGAATCCCACTTTGTGACTTTTACTCTGTTTTTCTGTTTGTTTGCTTGACTTGTATGTGCATCTACCTCTCAGAGGTGCATGCAAAAATCCCAGGAGGCATTTTACAATGGAGCTACCTACCATTGCAATTTAGTGTTTTATGGAGTAATATGCTATACATAATTCTTAGGAGCCCAGAGTTCCATTTTCATAAACATGCTTCCAAATAAGACTAGAGAAAGGAGTTTGTTCTTTCAAATGAAGTTTACCAAGGAGCCGACAACCTTGATATGCAACTATATGTGGGTCTTTTGTAACCATACATATGTATGGGATTCGTTTTTCTGAATGAAAGTATTGTTAATCCTAACAACATTTTTTCCCATTAACTAAATAGGAACTTGCTTAGAAGAGGCAGGGTACTCAGGGTACTCGAGATGTTTTAGAAAAGGAATCCTTTCTGGCTTCAGCTTAATTTACAGGAGCAATTATGTATCTGATGCTTTATGTAATCATAGTTTAGAGATCATACAGAGCAACACTCTAATTTTATAGGTGAGAATACTAAGACCCAGAGAGGTCAAGTGCCCAATGTTACACAACTAGTAAGAGTCAGAAACTAAATTTGAAGCTAATTTCTCTAACTATAATTCTACTGTCTACTGCACCATAACCTCAAAAATGGAATCAAAATATGGGGCACTCAAAAGGACAACAGAGAGATACATAAATATAAGTATTTTGCAAAAAGTATGAAGGATATGCTTTTTTTCTCAAAAGAAAATATTTTCTCTTAATATTTACAGTTTTCTGCCCTGAGAAAATAATTAGTCAGTCAACCTTAAGTAGCTCTTAGAAAGGAATATTTACTAAAGTATACAATAAGATCAGTTAGTACAACCCTTCCCCACACAAATACTGTGACACATTCTCCCACAAGTACAGAAGAGTCGTAGGACAGTTTCCCTTAGGCATGGTTTAGTATCTTTCTTTGCCTCTTTATGAAACTTTGATTCTATGTCCACCCTATCCTTAACGTCTCAACACAGATACTACTGCCATCAGCTGATCTGAGGGTGCTGCTAGGACAGCTATAGGTAGATGGGAATTCCAACATCCAGTGAACTCTTTGAAGCTCATAAGATGCCCCTCTATCCAAAGAGGAGGGGAAGGAGAAGGGCTAGGCTAAGGCTAAAGCGGAAGCCTATATTTCCCACCCATTCCCCTAGCAATTCCTCTATAGAGATTTGTTGAAACACTCTCTCTTCTACTATAACTCCCCATTACAAGCTAATGTTAATACTTTCATGCAGGATCCAGAGATTGTGATGAAATCCCTCAGCCAGTTGGAACAGACTTCCTGTCTAGAATCATTTCATTCAACAAATGACTTTCAATAGACATCTCACATGTAGTCTAAGGCAGGGCTTCTTAACCTGGGAACCATTACTTTTAAAAATTTTTAAAAATATTTTGGTCATTGCATTTCAATATAATTTGTATCTTTTTAAGCCTATGTAATTCATCTTATACATTTAAAAACATTCTGAGTATGGTGCATAGTTTTCACTGGACTACCAAAGGAGTTCATGACTCCAAAAAGTTTAAGAGTCCCTGGTGTAAGATCTATAATTGAAATTAGACCAAAGCTTTTTAAACTGTGACTTGTGACCCCATATGGGGTCGTATAACTAAATGTGGGGGTCCTGAAAAATTTGGCAACTGTAAAAGGCTATATATACCCATTTTATATACTTGTATAGCTGGGATGGTATAAAAATTTCCAGGCAAAAAGGGTCATTAAAAAGTTTAAGAAGCCCTCATCTAGACAAAACTAATTTAAATACCCAAAACCACTTAGGATCAAATAAGACCTTTTGGTTTCTACTGAATGAATGAAAGAAAGAAAGAGAGAGAGAGAGAGAGAGAGAGAGAGAGAGAGAGAGAGAGAGAAACAATTACAACCAAAAGTAACTTATCCTTCCCATTCTCTTCAATAAGGAGACAAGCATGGAGGGGGGTGATTGTGGGGAAGAGAAGCAAAAAGGAGCATAATACTAGGGAGGGAATAGTCACAATCAAAACAAAGTTACTCTTTCTGAAAGATTAATTGGGGGAACTAGGATTTAAGTGGGATATGTTTGATTTCCTGTTAGATAATTAGGGAAAGGTAGAACAAATTGTGAGAATGGAATATTACTTTACGGTAAGAGAACTTCAGAGAATCCTGAGTAGTATGAACTGACACAGAGTGAAGTAAGCAAAACCAAAGCAATTTATACAAGAGTAGTAAAATTGTAAAGAAAAATTACTTCAAAAGGCTTAATAACCATGTTTCCAAGAGTCCTATCATGAGACATGAAACCTTTTGACAAAGAACTGGACACAAAGTGCAATAAGACACATGCACATATATTTTTTGGACATGAACATTTTGCTTGGGAAGGGTAGCAGTACTGACATTTTTTAAAAGAACTTATTAGGGGCGGCTAGGTGGTGCAGTGGATAGAGCACCAGCCCTGGAGTCAGGAGTACCTGAGTTCAAATCCGGCCTCAGACACTTAACACTTACTAGCTGTGTGACCCTGGGCAAGTCACTTAACCCCAATTGCCTCACTTAAAAACAAAACGAAACAAAACAAAAAGAACTTAAGACATTTTTCAAAAATGCACAGAAAAGAACAAAGGGAAGTTCAGAAAGAAACACAGAAAAATAAGACAGTCCTGAAAATAACATATTTGTTGTTTAGTCATTCAGTCATGTTCAACTCTTCATGACCCTGTGAATGTCTGTCCATGGGATTTTCTTGACAAAGATATTAGAGTGGTTTGCCATTTCCTTTTCTAGTGTATCACTGATCCATAGGCAAACAAAGGTTAAGTATCTTGCCCAAGGTCACACAGCTAGGAAGTTTCAATGATTTGAACTCAGGTCCTCCTGACTTTGAGCCTAGTACTGTAGCTACACTGCGCCACCTAGCGACCTAAAATAACATGTAGAATTCATTATATACATTTTTAAAAAACACAGTTTCATGTATTTTGTGTTCTTTTTGTATTCTGCTATATATATGGAAATTATCTTTTTTGGTGTTTAAGTTCAGAATAAAATAAAACTAAAAAAACCAAAATAACTATAGATTATATAAAATATCTAGGAGACTAGCTACCAAGACATACAGAGGAATTATATAAATACAATTGCAAAGCACTTTAAAGAATTAAAGGGAGCTAAATAATCAGACATATTGATTGCTCCTGGCTGGGTCATGCCAAAAATATGTCATAAGATGAAAATACCATCTAAAGTATGTTATAAATTCAGTGCTGTTTCAGACTACCAAAGGATTACTTTATAGAGCTAGGAAAAAACAATGCAAAACAATAATTCATAAGGAAGAACAAAGGTCAAGACTTTTGAGGGAAATAATGGAAAAAATGAAAAGGAAAGGGGGCTATGGGATCAAACTATACTACAAAAATAGGTTATTGATGAATCATGAAAAATATTTGGTACCAGGTTAAAAAACAGAAAAGGCAATTACTAGAATAGATTAGGTTATGGAAGACCTAGAAACGATTGAACATACCTAGTGTAATGTTTGATTAATGCAATATCAACTGTGGCCTGCAAACAAAAGCAACCAAAAAAATATGATTACATCAGTAGATTCAGAAAAAGATTTTGACAAAATACAATACTCCTTTCTATTAAAAACACATGAAAGCATAAGTATAAATGATTTTTTCCTTAAAATGATAAGAAGTGTCTACCTAAAACCATTAGCAAGCATAATCTTCAATGTAGGTAAACTAGAATCCTTCCCAATAAGATCAGGAGTGAAATAAGATTGCCCATTATCACCAATATTATTCAGTATTGTACTAGAAATGCTAGCAATAGCAATAAGAGAAAAAAGAAAGAAATCAAAAGAATCAGAATGGGCCATGAAGAAATAAAATGATCTCTTTTTTTTGCAAATGTTATGATGGTATACTTGCAAAATCCTAGAGATTCAACTACAAAAGTAATTTGAAACAACAATTTTAGGAAAGTAGCAGGATATAAAATAAACCCACAAAAATCATCAGCATTTTTATACATCACTAACAAAGCCCTGAAAGAAGAGATAGTAACAAGCAGTTCTTTTAAATTGGGGGCAGCTAGGTGGCACAGTGAATGAAGCATCAGCCCTGGATTCAGAAGGACCTGAGTTCAAATCTGGCCTCAGACGCTTGACACTTGCTAGCTGTGTGACCCTGGGCAAGTCACTTAACCCTCATTACCCCGCAAAAATAAAATAAAATAAAATAACTATGGACAATATAAAATACCTGGGAGTATACCTGCCACACTTTTATGCTTTTAAACATTTATTGGAATTTTACAAACATAAGAGTGAAAATAAATCCAGTGCAAATATACATGCAGCTATATCTATACTGTTGGTATAGTTGTGAACTGATTCAGCTATTCTGGAAAGCCATTTGGAACTAGTCCAAAGTGCTAACAAACTGTATATACTCTAACTGAGTGATATCACCAATAGGTCTGTATCCCAAAGAAATCAAAGGAAAAGGACCTTTATGTGCAAAAATATTTCTAGCGGCTATTTTTGTGGAAATTAAGGGAATCCCCAACCATTGGGGAATGGCTAAATAAGGTGTGGTATATGATTGTAATAGAATATTATTGTGCTATAAGAGATGACAAGTGGGATGATTTCAGAAAAACCAGGAAAGACTTACAAGAACCGATGCAGAGTGAAACAAACAGAACCAAGAGAACACCTTACACAGTTACAGCAATATTGTGCAAGGAACAACTATGAATGACTTAGCTATTCTCAGCAATACAGTGATCCAAAGCAATCCCAGTAGACTCATGATGAAAAGTCTGAATGCAGACTAAAGTATACTGTTTTTCACTTTTTTTTTGGTTCAAGTTTTCTTCCACAAAATGACTAATATAGAAATATGTTTTATGTGATTTCACATGTATAACCTATATCAGATTATTTACTGTCTCAAGGAGTAGGGAGGAAGAAGGGGGGAGGGAGAGAATTTGAAACTCAAACTTTTTTTAAATGTTGAAAATTGGTTTTACAAGATGATTAGGGGGGATAATAAAATACTATTTTTTTAAAAATGGTTGCAATAAGGGAAACTTTTTTTTTTGCATTTTATCCTAGAGGTAGTAGTTAGCTACTGAAGATATTTTTTTTAAATAGAGGAGTGACATGGTCAGATGTATGCCCTAGAAAGATTATTTTGGAATCTCTTCAAAGGATTGATTGGAGAGAGAGAGAGAGAGGGAGGGAGGGAGGGAGGGAGGGAGGGAGGGAGAAAGGGAGGGAGGGAGGGAGGGGAGAGGTGACTGAAAGTAGAGAGACTGATTTAAAGTGAGGTTTAGTTAGAAAGTGGTAAGGGCTAAGAGGGAATACAGGAATACATTTTAGGCACAATGGGCTCCATATGCAAAAGCAAAATTATGGGAGATGGAATGCAAGGTTCAGAGAACTGTTGTAATGGGTACCCTTTGTAGCTACCTGTTATATATTTTTGCTTTGGCACACATTATAAATGCAAGATACCACAGGACATGTGGCTGAAAGGTTGGGGGGGGGCGGCAGGCAGAGAAGAGAAATATACAGTAACACTGCTGCAGTTGGCTAGCCACCTTATGAGAAGGAGGCTAAAATAGAAAGGAAAATAGGAAATGGCTATGGCTGCATACAGGGAAAAACCAGTTGGGGTGAAAATCTTCAAAACTGAGAAGAAATAAGAAAACGGAAGGAGATGAGGAATAGGAAGGTCATGGTGATAAGAAGGAGGAAAGAATTTGGACATAATCCCATCACCCCCACTCACCTTGATACGAAAGCATTTAACCCTTTACATTAAACTCGTTCCTTGTAAAGAAAAAAAATATTTAAAATAACAAAAAGTTTATACAGTAACATTTCACACATGCTCTCTGACATCCTGGGGAAATATAGTTTTCCATATAAGTGAATTGTCCAGATAACTAAAGCTTGCCGCTATAAATCTTGTAACTTTAAATTTTATTTTAAAACAAAGTCTCCTGCAATGTATTACATGCTTTCTAATCTGCTTGAAAGGGTCATTATAAACATCACTTATTGAGCTAGGTTTTAATGCGCTCAGGCTCCATTGAAGCTGTTTGCCTCTTAACTAAAGGGCCCCAAACTTTGTGAATTGGTGGGCTTTGTAAATTCTTGTGTTTGTTTGATGTAATGCCCCTTCTCCCAGTTTTAGGCTGAATTCCTTATTTGAAGCTTTTTGTGCCCTTTAGCCTGGGAAATTAAATCTCTATACATGATTTAAGGAAAGCACATTAGTTTTAGTGTACAAGCTTTTTAAATATCAATTTTGGTAGTGTAGTGGGTGCTCTAAGTAGTCAATGTTGCCAAATAAAGTGAGCTTTGAATAAAGCACACTATAGAAAGAGCCTTCCAGTAAACTGAGTTCAAAAAGTAGGCTTGCCACCTACTGTCTTTATGACTGTAAGTGATTTATGTAATTTAATCTCCCTGGCCTTCAGTTTCTTCATCTGTAAAATGATGGTACTGGATCAGATGATGTTCTCCATGTTCCTTTTCACCTTAAAGTAAATGATTGTAGCATCCTAAGAGTCATTTTACTATGCAGGAAAACATCTGTTTGGGAAGAAAAGTAGAAAGTAGAATTGAAATGAGAACTTAATTAAGGGCAGACTACTGGACTTGGAGTCAGGAAGTTGTTGTCATTTCAGTTGTGTCTGGCTCTTTGTGACCTCATTTGGGTTTTTCTTGGAAAGCTCACTTTACAAATGAGGAACTGAAGCAAACAGGATTAAGTGACTTGCCCAGGGTCACACAGCTAGTCAATGTCTATGGCCAGATTTGAACTCACAGAGATGAGCCTCCCTTTTTCTAAACCCAGTGCTCTTATTGCTTTGCCACCTAGCTACTCCTGGAGTCAGTAAGACATGAGTTCAGTCCCTTCCTCACTCATTATATGTATGACCTCAGTAATTCACTTAGTCTCACCCTGTTTTCTCATCTGTAAAAGAAGGATAATTGTAGCACCCCCCCTCAGAGGGTTATTGTGCAAATCAAGTGAGATAGGTTGTGTAAAGTGCTTTGCAAATCTTAAGGAGTTATATAAATGTTAGTTATTTTTCTTGTTATCACCCTTACCCAAAATCTCCATAGTGGAAGGGTGATTGTTATGTTTTAAGGAGTTATAATCTTATCATATTAGCATTAAAAAAATGTCAAAGACCTAGTCTAATTCTATTATTGTACAGGTGAGGGAACAGTCCTAGAAAGGTTAAACACCCTGAATAGGATGTCAGGAAAAATACAGAAATGCACCACCAAGTATTCGTCCTTTAGCCTTGCCCATTGTAGAAATTTTCAAATTCCAGAAAAGCACTTAAATGCCCTTCTACAAACATAGCAAGCATAGTTGGAATGGGAATTCAAGAGGGGAACTATTTACTTTTAACTAAGCCTTCCTCAGTTCTGTTTGTTTTTTCAACTCACTCTTTTTATTCTTTTAGGTTAGCTCCATACAAAACCAAATGCAATCCAAGGGAGGTTATGGAGGTGGAATGTCTT